>NW_027174759.1:0-80000 GCF_000390325.3 Nicotiana tomentosiformis | reverse complement strand
AAAGTGCTATAACAGCTCTGGCAGTTAGGCTTGCATGTTCTGCAAACTCAGCTGTTGCTTGAGCAGCAGAGGTATCATCCTTAAATTTCATGTTCCAATACTACCTGCCAATAGAAAAATTACCATTACTATCTCAATGAAATGATTTCCCATGTTCGAACCTTTCATCCTGGAAACCTAAGTGGCATGAACCACCATCATCAACACAATATTTCCTTGAAAGTTCTACAACAAGCTCTGGCAGCTAGGCTTGCATGTTCTGCAAACTCAGACACTGCTTGAGCAGCAGAGGTAGCATCCTTAAATTTCATGTTCCAATTCTGCTTGCCAACAGAAAAATTAACATAACCATCTCCAGGAAATGCTTGACAATGTTCCAACCTTTCATCCTTGAAACCTAAGTGGCATGAACCACCATCATCAACTCAATATTGCCTTGAAAGTTCTACAACAACATTTGTAGCTAGGCTTGCATGTTTTGCAAACTCAGTCACCACTTGAGCAGCAAAGGTAGCATCCTTAAATTTCATGTTCCAATTCTGCTTGCCAATCGAAAAATTAACATTACCATCAACAGGAAACGCTTTCCCATGTTCCAACCTTTTATCCTTGAAACCTAAGTAGCATGAACCATCATCATCAACACAATATTGCCTTGAAAGTTCTATAATAGCTCTAGCAGCTAGTCTTGCATGTTCTGCAAACTCAGCCGCTGCTTGAGCAGCAGAGGTAGCATTATTAAATTTCAGGTTCCAATTCTGCTTGCCAATAGAAAAATTAACATTACTATCTCCAAGAAACTCTTTCCCATGTTCCAACCTTTTATCCTTGAAAACTAAGTAGTATGAACCATCATAATCAACACAATATTGCCTTAAAAGTTCTACAACAGCTCTGGCAGCTAGGCTTGCTTGTTCTGCAAACTCAGACACTGCTTGAGCAGCAGAGGTAGCATCCTTAAATTTCATGTTCCAATTCTGCTTGCCAATAGAAAAATTAACATAACCATCTCCAGGAAATGCTTGACAATGTTCCAACCTTTCATCCTTGAAACCTAAAGTGGCATGAACCACCATCATCAACTCAATATTGCCTTGAAAGTTCTACAACAACATTTGTAGCTAGGCTTGCATGTTTTGCAAACTCAGTCACTACTTGAGCAGCAGAGGTAGCATCCTTAAATTTCATGTTCCAATTCTGCTTGCCAATCGAAAAATTAACATTACCATCTCCAGGAAACGCTTTCCCATGTTCCAACCTTTTATCCTTGAAACCTAAGTAGCATGAACCATCATCATCAACACAATATTGCCTTGAAAGTTATATAATAGCTCTAGCAGCTAGTCTTGCATGTTCTGCAAACTCAGCCGCTGCTTGAGCAGCAGAGGTAGCATTATTAAATTTCATGTTCCAATTCTGCTTGCGAATAGAAAAATTAACATTACTATCTCCAAGAAACTCTTTCCCATGTTCCAACCTTTTATCCTTGAAAACTAAGTAGTATGAACCATCATAATCAACACAATATTGCCTTAAAAGTTCTACAACTGCTCTGGCAGCTAGGCTTGCATGTTCTGCAAACTCAGCCGCTACTTGAGCAGTAGAGGTAGCATCCTTAAATTTCATGTTCCAATTTTGCCTGCCAATAGAAAAATTACCATTACCATCTCCAGGAAATGATTGCCCATGTTCAAACCTTTTATCCTTGAAACCTAAGTGGCATAAACCACAATCATCAACACAATATTGCCTTGAAAGTTCTACAACAGCTCTGGCAGCTAGGCATGCATGTTCTGCAAATTCAGCCGCTGCTTGAGCAGCAGAGGTAGCATCCTTAAATTTCATGTTCCAATTCTGCTTGCCAACAGAAAAATTAACATTACCATCTCCAGGAAATGCTTTCCCATGTTCCAACCTTTTATCCTTGAAACCTAAGTAGCATGAACCATCATCAGCAACACAATATTGCCTTGAAAGTGCTATAACAGCTCTGGCAGTTAGGCTTGCATGTTCTGCAAACTCAGCTGTTGCTTGAGCAGCAGAGGTATCATCCTTAAATTTCATGTTCCAATACTACCTGCCAATAGAAAAATTACCATTACTATCTCAATGAAATGATTTCCCATGTTCGAACCTTTCATCCTGGAAACCTAAGTGGCATGAACCACCATCATCAACACAATATTTCCTTGAAAGTTCTACAACAAGCTCTGGCAGCTAGGCTTGCATGTTCTGCAAACTCAGACACTGCTTGAGCAGCAGAGGTAGCATCCTTAAATTTCATGTTCCAATTCTGCTTGCCAACAGAAAAATTAACATAACCATCTCCAGGAAATGCTTGACAATGTTCCAACCTTTCATCCTTGAAACCTAAGTGGCATGAACCACCATCATCAACTCAATATTGCCTTGAAAGTTCTACAACAACATTTGTAGCTAGGCTTGCATGTTTTGCAAACTCAGTCACTACTTGAGCAGCAGAGGTAGCATCCTTAAATTTCATGTTCCAATTCTGCTTGCCAATCGAAAAATTAACATTACCATCTCCAGGAAACGCTTTCCCATGTTCCAACCTTTTATCCTTGAAACCTAAGTAGCATGAACCATCATCATCAACACAATATTGCCTTGAAAGTTCTATAATAGCTCTAGCAGCTAGTCTTGCATGTTCTGTAAACTCAGCCGCTGCTTGAGCAGCAGAGGTAGCATTATTAAATTTCATGTTCCAATTCTGCTTGCGAATAGAAAAATTAACATTACTATCTCCAAGAAACTCTTTCCCATGTTCCAACCTTTTATCCTTGAAAACTAAGTAGTATGAACCATCATAATCAACACAATATTTCCTTAAAAGTTCTACAACTGCTCTGGCAGCTAGGCTTGCATGTTCTGCAAACTCAGCCGCTACTTGAGCAGCAGAGGTAGCATCCTTAAATTTCATGTTCCAATTCTGCCTGCCAATAGAAAAATTACCATTACCATCTCCAGGAAATGATTGCCCATGTTCCAACCTTTTATCCTTGAAACCTAAGTGGCATGAACCACCATCATCAACACAATATTGCCTTGAAAGTTCTACAACAGCTCTGGCAGCTAGGCATGCATGTTCTGCAAACTCAGCCGCTGCTTGAGCAGCAGAGGTAGCATCCTTAAATTTCATGTTCCAATTCTGCTTGCCAACAGAAAAATTAACATTACCATCTCCAGGAAATGCTTTCCCATGTTCCAACCTTTTATCCTTGAAACCTAAGTAGCATGAACCATCATCAGCAACACAATATTGCCTTGAAAGTGCTATAACAGCTCTGGCAGTTAGGCTTGCATGTTCTGCAAACTCAGCTGCTGCTTGAGCAGCAGAGGTACCATCCTTAAATTCCATGTTCCAATACTACCTGCCAATAGAAAAATTACCATTACTATCTCAATGAAATGATTTCCCATGTTCGAACCTTTCATCCTGGAAACCTAAGTGGCATGAACCACCATCATCAACACAATATTTCCTTGAAAGTTCTACAACAGCTCTGGCAGCTAGGCTTGCATGTTCTGCAAACTCAGACACTGCTTGAGCAGCAGAGGTAGCATCCTTAAATTTCATGTTCCAATTCTGCTTGCCAACAGAAAAATTAACATAACCATCTCCAGGAAATGCTTGACAATGTTCCAACCTTTCATCCTTGAAACCTAAGTGGCATGAACCACCATCATCAACTCAATATTGCCTTGAAAGTTCTACAACAACATTTGTAGCTAGGCTTGCATGTTTTGCAAACTCAGTCACTACTTGAGCAGCAGAGGTAGCATCCTTAAATTTCATGTTCCAATTCTGCTTGCCAATCGAAAAATTAACATTACCATCTCCAGGAAACGCTTTCCCATGTTCCAACCTTTTATCCTTGAAACCTAAGTAGCATGAACCATCATCATCAACACAATATTGCCTTGAAAGTTCTATAACAGCTCTAGCAGCTAGTCTTGCATGTTCTGCAAACTCAGCCGCTGCTTGAGCAGCAGAGGTAGCATTATTAAATTTCATGTTCCAGTTCTGCTTGCCAATAGAAAAATTATCATTACTATCTCCAAGAAACTCTTTCCCATGTTCCAACCTTTTATCCTTGAAAACTAAGTAGTATGAACCATCATAATCAACACAATATTGCCTTAAAAGTTCTACAACTGCTCTGGCAGCTAGGCTTGCATGTTCTGCAAACTCAGCCGCTACTTGAGCAGTAGAGGTAGCATCCTTAAATTTCATGTTCCAATTCTGCCCGCCAATAGAAAAATTACCATTACCATCTCCAGGAAATGATTGCCCATGTTCAAACCTTTTATCCTTGAAACCTAAGTGGCATGAACCACCATTATCAACACAATATTGCCTTGAAAGTTCTACAACAGCTCTGGCAGCTAGGCATGCATGTTCTGCAAACTCAGCCGCTGCTTGAGCAGCAGAGGTAGCATCCTTAAATTTCATGTTCCAATTCTGCTTGCCAACAGAAAAATTAACATTACCATCTCCAGGAAATGCTTTCCCATGTTCCAACCTTTTATCCTTGAAACCTAAGTAGCATGAACCATCATCAGCAACACAATATTGCCTTGAAAGTGCTATAACAGCTCTGGCAGTTAGGCTTGCATGTTCTGCAAACTCAGCTGCTGCTTGAGCAGCAGAGGTACCATCCTTAAATTTCATGTTCCAATACTACCTGCCAATAGAAAAATTACCATTACTATCTCAATGAAATGATTTCCCATGTTCGAACCTTTCATCCTGGAAACCTAAGTGGCATGAACCACCATCATCAACACAATATTTCCTTGAAAGTTCTACAACAGCTCTGGCAGCTAGGCTTGCATGTTCTGCAAACTCAGCCGCTGCTTGAGCAGCAGAGGTAGCATCCTTAAATTTCATGTTCCAATTCTGCTTGCCAACAGAAAAATTAACATTACCATCTCCAGGAAATGCTTTCCCATGTTCCAACCTTTTATCCTTGAAACCTAAGTGGCATGAACCACCATCATCAACTCAATATTGCCTTGAAAGTTCTACAACAACATTTGTAGCTAGGCTTGCATGTTTTGCAAACTCAGTCACTACTTGAGCAGCAGAGGTAGCATCCTTAAATTTCATGTTCCAATTCTGCTTGCCAATCGAAAAATTAACATTACCATCTCCAGGAAACGCTTTCCCATGTTCCAACCGTTTATCCTTGAAACCTAAGTAGCATGAACCATCATCATCAACACAATATTGCCTTGAAAGTTCTATAATAGCTCTAGCAGCTAGTCTTGCATGTTCTGCAAACTCAGCCGCTGCTTGAGCAGCAGAGGTAGCATTATTAAATTTCATGTTCCAATTCTGCTTGCCAATAGAAAAATTAACATTACTATCTCCAAGAAACTCTTTCCCATGTTCCAACCTTTTATCCTTGAAAACTAAGTAGTATGAACCATCATAATCAACACAATATTGCCTTAAAAGTTCTACAACTGCTCTGGCAGCTAGGCTTGCATGTTCTGCAAACTCAGCCGCTACTTGAGCAGTAGAGGTAGCATCCTTAAATTTCATGTTCCAATTCTGCCTGCCAATAGAAAAACTACCATTACCATCTCCAGGAAATGATTGCCCATGTTCAAACCTTTTATCCTTGAAACCTAAGTGGCATGAACCACAATCATCAACACAATATTGCCTTGAAAGTTCTACAACAGCTCTGGCAGCTAGGCATGCATGTTCTGCAAACTCAGCCGCTACTTGAGCAGCAGAGGTAGCATCCTTAAATTTCATGTTCCAATTCTGCTTGCCAACAGAAAAATTAACATTACCATCTCCAGGAAATGCTTTCCCATGTTCCAACCTTTTATCCTTGAAACCTAAGTAGCATGAACCATCATCAGCAACACAATATTGCCTTGAAAGTGCTATAACAGCTCTGGCAGTTAGGCTTGCATGTTCTGCAAACTCAGCTGCTGCTTGAGCAGCAGAGGTACCATCCTTAAATTTCATGTTCCAATACTACCTGCCAATAGAAAAATTACCATTACTATCTCAATGAAATGATTTCCCATGTTCGAACCTTTCATCCTGGAAACCTAAGTGGCATGAACCACCATCATCAACACAATATTTCCTTGAAAGTTCTACAACAGCTCTGGCAGCTAGGCTTGCATGTTCTGCAAACTCAGACACTGCTTGAGCAGCAGAGGTAGCATCCTTAAATTTCATGTTCCAATTCTGCTTGCCAACAGAAAAATTAACATAACCATCTCCAGGAAATGCTTGACAATGTTCCAACCTTTCGTCCTTGAAACCTAAGTGTCATGAACCACCATCGTCAACTCAATATTGCCTTGAAAGTTCTACAACAACATTTGTAGCTAGGCTTGCATGTTTTGCAAACTCAGTCACTACTTGAGCAGCAGTGGTAGCATCCTTAAATTTCATGTTCCAATTCTGCTTGCCAATCGAAAAATTAACATTCCCATCTCCAGGAAACGCTTTCCCATGTTCCAACCTTTTATCCTTGAAACCTAAGTAGCATGAACCATCATCATCAACACAATATTGCCTTGAAAGTTCTATAACAGCTCTAGCAGCTAGTCTTGCATGTTCTGCAAACTCAGCCGCTGCTTGAGCAGCAGAGGTAGCATTATTAAATTTCATGTTCCAGTTCTGCTTGCCAATAGAAAAATTATCATTACTATCTCCAAGAAACTCTTTCCCATGTTCCAACCTTTTATCCTTGAAAACTAAGTAGTATGAACCATCATAATCAACACAATATTGCCTTAAAAGTTCTACAACTGCTCTGGCAGCTAGGCTTGCATGTTCTGCAAACTCAGCCGCTACTTGAGCAGTAGAGGTAGCATCCTTAAATTTCATGTTCCAATTCTGCCCGCCAATAGAAAAATTACCATTACCATCTCCAGGAAATGATTGCCCATGTTCAAACCTTTTATCCTTGAAACCTAAGTGGCATGAACCACCATTATCAACACAATATTGCCTTGAAAGTTCTACAACAGCTCTGGCAGCTAGGCATGCATGTTCTGCAAACTCAGCCGCTGCTTGAGCAGCAGAGGTAGCATCCTTAAATTTCATGTTCCAATTCTGCTTGCCAACAGAAAAATTAACATTACCATCTCCAGGAAATGCTTTCCCATGTTCCAACCTTTTATCCTTGAAACCTAAGTAGCATGAACCATCATCAGCAACACAATATTGCCTTGAAAGTGCTATAACAGCTCTGGCAGTTAGGCTTGCATGTTCTGCAAACTCAGCTGCTGCTTGAGCAGCAGAGGTACCATCCTTAAATTTCATGTTCCAATACTACCTGCCAATAGAAAAATTACCATTACTATCTCAATGAAATGATTTCCCATGTTCGAACCTTTCATCCTGGAAACCTAAGTGGCATGAACCACCATCATCAACACAATATTTCCTTGAAAGTTCTACAACAGCTCTGGCAGCTAGGCTTGCATGTTCTGCAAACTCAGACACTGCTTGAGCAGCAGAGGTAGCATCCTTAAATTTCATGTTCCAATTCTGCTTGCCAACAGAAAAATTAACATAACCATCTCCAGGAAATGCTTGACAATGTTCCAACCTTTCATCCTTGAAACCTAAGTGGCATGAACCACCATCATCAACTCAATATTGCCTTGAAAGTTCTACAACAACATTTGTAGCTAGGCTTGCATGTTTTGCAAACTCAGTCACTACTTGAGCAGCAGAGGTAGCATCCTTAAATTTCATGTTCCAATTCTGCTTGCCAATCGAAAAATTAACATTACCATCTCCAGGAAACGCTTTCCCATGTTCCAACCGTTTATCCTTGAAACCTAAGTAGCATGAACCATCATCATCAACACAATATTGCCTTGAAAGTTCTATAATAGCTCTAGCAGCTAGTCTTGCATGTTCTGCAAACTCAGCCGCTGCTTGAGCAGCAGAGGTAGCATTATTAAATTTCATGTTCCAATTCTGCTTGCCAATAGAAAAATTAACATTACTATCTCCAAGAAACTCTTTCCCATGTTCCAACCTTATATCCTTGAAAACTAAGTAGTATGAACCATCATAATCAACACAATATTGCCTTAAAAGTTCTACAACTGCTCTGGCAGCTAGGCTTGCATGTTCTGCAAACTCAGCCGCTACTTGAGAAGTAGAGGTAGCATCCTTAAATTTCATGTTCCAATTCTGCCTGCCAATAGAAAAACTACCATTACCATCTCCAGGAAATGATTGCCCATGTTCAAACCTTTTATCCTTGAAACCTAAGTGGCATGAACCACCATCATCAACACAATATTGCCTTGAAAGTTCTACAACAGCTCTGGCAGCTAGGCATGCATGTTCTGCAAACTCAGCCGCTGCTTGAGCAGCAGAGGTAGCATCCTTAAATTTCATGTTCCAATTCTGCTTGCCAACAGAAAAATTAACATTACCATCTCCAGGAAATGCTTTCCCATGTTCCAACCTTTTATCCTTGAAACCTAAGTAGCATGAACCATCATCAGCAACACAATATTGCCTTGAAAGTGCTATAACAGCTCTGGCAGTTAGGCTTGCATGTTCTGCAAACTCAGCTGCTGCTTGAGCAGCAGAGGTACCATCCTTAAATTTCATGTTCCAATACTACCTGCCAATAGAAAAATTACCATTACTATCTCAATGAAATGATTTCCCATGTTCGAACCTTTCATCCTGGAAACCTAAGTGGCATGAACCACCATCATCAACACAATATTTCCTTGAAAGTTCTACAACAGCTCTGGCAGCTAGGCTTGCATGTTCTGCAAACTCAGACACTGCTTGAGCAGCAGAGGTAGCATCCTTAAATTTCATGTTCCAATTCTGCTTGCCAACAGAAAAATTAACATAACCATCTCCAGGAAATGCTTGACAATGTTCCAACCTTTCATCCTTGAAACCTAAGTGGCATGAACCACCATCATCAACTCAATATTGCCTTGAAAGTTCTACAACAACATTTGTAGCTAGGCTTGCATGTTTTGCAAACTCAGTCACTACTTGAGCAGCAGAAGGTAGCATCCTTAAATTTCATGTTCCAATTCTGCTTGCCAATCGAAAAATTAACATTACCATCTCCAGGAAACGCTTTCCCATGTTCCAACCTTTTATCCTTGAAACCTAAGTAGCATGAACCATCATCATCAACACAATATTGCCTTGAAAGTTCTATAACAGCTCTAGCAGCTAGTCTTGCATGTTCTGCAAACTCAGCCGCTGCTTGAGCAGCAGAGGTAGCATTATTAAATTTCATGTTCCAATTCTGCTTGCCAATAGAAAAATTAACATTACTATCTCCAAGAAACTCTTTCCCATGTTCCAACCTTTTATCCTTGAAAACTAAGTAGTATGAACCATCATAATCAACACAATATTGCCTTAAAAGTTCTACAACTGCTCTGGCAGCTAGGCTTGCATGTTCTGCAAACTCAGCCGCTACTTGAGCAGTAGAGGTAGCATCCTTAAATTTCATGTTCCAATTCTGCCTGCCAATAGAAAAATTACCATTACCATCTCCAGGAAATGATTGCCCATGTTCAAACCTTTTATCCTTGAAACCTAAGTGGCATGAACCACAATCATCAACACAATATTGCCTTGAAAGTTCTACAACAGCTCTGGCATATAGGCATGCATGTTCTGCAAACTCAGCCGCTGCTTGAGCAGCAGAGGTAGCATCCTTAAATTTCATGTTCCAATTCTGCTTGCCAACAGAAAAATTAACATTACCATCTCCAGGAAATGCTTTCCCATGTTCCAACCTTTTATCCTTGAAACCTAAGTAGCATGAACCATCATCATCAACACAATATTGCCTTGAAAGTTCTATAATAGCTTTAGCAGCTAGTCTTGCATGTTCTGCAAACTCAGCCGCTGCTTGAGCAGCAAATGTAGCATTATTAAATTTCATGTTCCAATTCTGCTTGCCAATAGAAAAATTAACATTACTATCTCCAAGAAACTCTTTCCCATGTTCCAACCTTTTATCCTTGAAAACTAAGTAGTATGAACCATCATAATCAACAAAATATTGCCTTAATAGTTCTACAACTGCTCTGGCAGCTAGGTTTGCATGTTCTGCAAACTCAGCCGCTACTTGAGCAGTAGAGGTAGCATCCTTAAATTTCATGTTCCAATTCTGCCTGCCAATAGAAAAATTACCATTACCATCTCCAGGAAATGATTGCCCATGTTCAAACCTTTTATCCTTGAAACCTAAGTGGCATGAACCACAATCATCAACACAATATTGCCTTAAAAGTTCTACAACAGCTCTGGCAGCTAGGCATGCATGTTCTGCAAACTCAGCCGCTGCTTGAGCAGCAGAGGTAGCATCCTTAAATTTCATGTTCCAATTCTGCTTGCCAACAGAAAAATTAACATTACCATCTCCAGGAAATGCTTTCCCATGTTCCAACCTTTTATCCTTGAAACCTAAGTAGCATGAACCATCATCAGCAACACAATATTGCCTTGAAAGTGCTATAACAGCTCTGGCAGTTAGGCTTGCATGTTCTGCAAACTCAGCTGCTGCTTGAACAGCAGAGGTACCATCCTTAAATTTCATGTTCCAATACTACCTGCCAATAGAAAAATTACCATTACTATCTCAATGAAATGATTTCCCATGTTCGAACCTTTCATCCTGGAAACCTAAGTGGCATGAACCACCATCATCAACACAATAATTCCTTGAAAGTTCTACAACAGCTCTGGCAGCTAGGCTTGCATGTTCTGCAAACTCAGACACTGCTTGAGTAGCAGAGGTAGCATCCTTAAATTTCATGTTCCAATTCTGCTTGCCAATAGAAAAATTAACATAACCATCTCCAGGAAATGCTTGACAATGTTCCAACCTTTCATCCTTGAAACCTAAGTGGCATGAACCACCATCATCAACTCAATATTGCCTTGAAAGTTCTACAACAACATTTGTAGCTAGGCTTGCATGTTTTGCAAACTCAGTCACCACTTGAGCAGCAGAGGTAGCATCCTTAAATTTCATGTTCCAATTCTGCTTGCCAATCGAAACATTAACATTACCATCTCCAGGAAACGCTTTCCCATGTTCAAACCTTTTATCCTTGAAACCTAAGTAGCATGAACCATCATCATCAACACAATATTGCCTTGAAAGTTCTATAATAGCTCTAGCAGCTAGTCTTGCATGTTCTGCAAACTCAGCCGCTGCTTGAGCAGCAGAGGTAGCATTATTAAATTTCATGTTCCAATTCTGCTTGCCAATAGAAAAATTAACATTACTATCTCCAAGAAACTCTTTCCCATGTTCCAACCTTTTATCCTTGAAAACTAAGTAGTATGAACCATCACAATCAACACAATATTGCCTTAAAAGTTCTACAACTGCTCTGGCAGCTAGGCTTGCATGTTCTGCAAACTCAGCCGCTACTTGAGCAGTAGTGGTAGCATCCTTAAATTTCATATTCCAATTCTGCCTGCCAATAGAAAAATTACCATTACCATCTCCAGGAAATGATTGCCCATGTTCAAACCTTTTATCCTTGAAACCTAAGTGGCATGAACCACAATCATCAACACAATATTGCCTTGAAAGTTCTACAACAGCTCTGGCAGCTAGGCATGCATGTTCTGCAAACTCAGCCGCTGCTTGAGCAGTAGAGGTAGCATCCTTAAATTTCATGTTCCAATTCTGCTTGCCAACAGAAAAATTAACATTACCATCTCCAGGAAATGCTTTCCCATGTTCCAACCTTTTATCCTTGAAACCTAAGTAGCATGAACCATCATCATCAACACAATATTGCCTTGAAAGTTCTATAACAGCTCTGGCAGTTAGGCTTGCATGTTCTGCAAACTCAGCCGCTGCTTGAGCAGCAGAGGTACCATCCTTAAATTTCATGTTCCAATACTACCTGCCAATAGAAAAATTACCATTACTATCTCAATGAAATGATTTCCCATGTTCGAACCTTTCATCCTGGAAACCTAAGTGGCATGAACCACCATCATCAACACAATATTTCCTTGAAAGTTCTACAACAGCTCTGGCAGCTAGGCTTGCATGTTCTGCAAACTCAGACACTGCTTGAGCAGCAGAGGTAGCATCCTTAAATTTCATGTTCCAATTCTGCTTGCCAACAGAAAAATTAACATAACCATCTCCAGGAAATGCTTGACAATGTTCCAACCTTTCATCCTTGAAACCTAAGTGGCATGAACCACCATCATCAACTCAATATTGCCTTTAAAGTTCTACAACAACATTTGTAGCTAGGCTTGTATGTTTTGCAAACTCAGTCACTACTTGAGCAGCAAAGGTAGCATCCTTAAATTTCATGTTCCAATTCTGCTTGCCAATCGAAAAATTAACATTACCATCTCCAGGAAACGCTTTCCCATGTTCCAACCTTTTATCCTTGAAACCTAAGTAGCATGAACCATCATCATCAACACAATATTGCCTTGAAAGTTCTATAATAGCTCTAGCAGCTAGTCTTGCATGTTCTGCAAACTCAGCCGCTGCTTGAGCAGCAGAGGTAGCATTATTAAATTTCATGTTCCAATTCTGCTTGCCAATAGAAAAATTAACATTACTATCTCCAAGAAACTCTTTCCCATGTTCCAACCTTTTATCCTTGAAAACTAAGTAGTATGAACCATCATAATCAACACAATATTGCCTTAAAAGTTCTACAACTGCTCTGGCAGCTAGGCTTGCATGTTCTGCAAACTCAGCCGCTACTTGAGCAGTAGAGGTAGCATCCTTAAATTTCATGTTCCAATTCTGCCTGCCAATAGAAAAATTACCATTACCATCTCCAGGAAATGATTGCCCATGTTCAAACCTTTTATCCTTGAAACCTAAGTGGCATGAACCACAATCATCAACACAATATTGCCTTGAAAGTTCTACAACAGCTCTGGCAGCTAGGCATGCATGTTCTGCAAACTCAGCCGCTGCTTGAGCAGCAGAGGTAGCATCCTTAAATTTCATGTTCCAATTCTGCTTGCCAACAGAAAAATTAATATTACCATCTCCAGGAAATGCTTTCCCATGTTCCAACCTTTTATCCTTGAAACCTAAGTAGCATGAACAATCATCAGCAACACAATATTGCCTTGAAAGTGCTATAACAGCTCTGGCAGTTAGGCTTGCATGTTCTGCAAACTCAGCTGCTGCTTGAGCAGCAGAGGTACCATCCTTAAATTTCATGTTCCAATACTACCTGCCAATAGAAAAATTAGCATTACTATCTCAATGAAATGATTTCCTATGTTCGAACCTTTCATCCTGGAAACCTAAGTGGCATGAACCACCATCATCAACACAATATTTCCTTGAAAGTTCTACAACAGCTCTGGCAGCTAGGCTTGCATGTTCTGCAAACTCAGACACTGCTTGAGCAGCAGAGGTAGCATCCTTAAATTTCATGTTCCAATTCTGCTTGCCAATAGAAAAATTAACATAACCATCTCCAGGAAATGCTTGACAATGTTCCAACCTTTCGTCCTTGAAACCTAAGTGTCATGAACCACCATCGTCAACTCAATATTGCCTTGAAAGTTCTACAACAACATTTGTAGCTAGGCTTGCATGTTTTGCAAACTCAGTCACTACTTGAGCAGCAGTGGTAGCATCCTTAAATTTCATGTTCCAATTCTGCTTGCCAATCAAAAAATTAACATTACCATCTCCAGGAAACGCTTTCCCATGTTCCAACCTTTTATCCTTGAAACCTAAGTAGCATGAACCATCATCATCAACACAATATTGCCTTGAAAGTTCTATAATAGCTCTAGCAGCTAGTCTTGCATGTTCTGCAAACTCAGCCGCTGCTTGAGCAGCAGAGGTAGCATTATTAAATTTCATGTTCCAGTTCTGCTTGCCAATAGAAAAATTATCATTACTATCTCCAAGAAACTCTTTCCCATGTTCCAACCTTTTATCCTTGAAAACTAAGTAGTATGAACCATCATAATCAACACAATATTGCCTTAAAAGTTCTACAACTGCTCTGGCAGCTAGGCTTGCATGTTCTACAAACTCAGCCGCTACTTGAGCAGTAGAGGTAGCATCCTTAAATTTCATGTTCCAATTCTGCCCGCCAATAGAAAAATTACCATTACCATCTCCAGGAAATGATTGCCCATGTTCAAACCTTTTATCCTTGAAACCTAAGTGGCATGAACCACCATTATCAACACAATATTGCCTTGAAAGTTCTACAACAGCTCTGGCAGCTAGGCATGCATGTTCTGCAAACTCAACCGCTACTTGAGCAGTAGAGGTAGCATCCTTAAATTTCATGTTCCAATTCTGCCTGCCAATAGAAAAATTACCATTACCATATCCAGGAAATGATTGCCCATGTTCAAACCTTTTATCCTTGAAACCTAAGTGGCGTGAACCACCATTATCAACACAATATTGCCTTGAAAGTTCTACAACAGCTCTGGCAGCTAGGCATGCATGTTCTGCAAACTCAGCCGCTGCTTGAGCAGCAGAGGTAGCATCCTTAAATTTCATGTTCCAATTCTGCTTGCCAACAGAAAAATTAACATTACCATCTCCAGGAAATGCTTTCCCATGTTCCAACCTTTTATCCTTGAAACCTAAGTAGCATGAACCATCATCAGCAACACAATATTGCCTTGAAAGTGCTATAACAGCTCTGGCAGTTAGGCTTGCATGTTCTGCAAACTCAGCTGCTGCTTGAGCAGCAGAGGTACCATCCTTAAATTTCATGTTCCAATACTACCTGCCAATAGAAAAATTACCATTACTATCTCAATGAAATGATTTCCCATGTTCGAACCTTTCATCCTGGAAACCTAAGTGGCATGAACCACCATCATCAACACAATATTTCCTTGAAAGTTCTACAACAGCTCTGGCAGCTAGGCTTGCATGTTCTGCAAACTCAGACACTGCTTGAGCAGCAGAGGTAGCATCCTTAAATTTCATGTTCCAATTCTGCTTGCCAACAGAAAAATTAACATAACCATCTCCAGGAAATGCTTGACAATGTTCCAACCTTTCGTCCTTGAAACCTAAGTGGCACGAACCACCATCATCAACTCAATATTGCCTTGAAAGTTCTACAACAACATTTGTAGATAGGCTTGCATGTTTTGCAAACTCAGTCACTACTTGAGCAGCAGAGGTAGCATCCTTAAATTTCATGTTCCAATTCTGCTTGCCAATCGAAAAATTAACATTACCTTCTCCAGGAAACGCTTTCCCATGTTCCAACCTTTTATCCTTGAAACCTAAGTAGCATGAACCATCATCATCAACACAATATTGCCTTGAAAGTTCTATAATAGCTCTAGCAGCTAGTCTTGCATGTTCTGCAAACTCAGCCGCTGCTTGAGCAGCAGAGGTAGCATTATTAAATTTCATGTTCCAGTTCTACTTGCCAATAGAAAAATTAACATTACTATCTCCAAGAAACTCTTTCCCATGTTCCAACCTTTTATGCTTGAAAACTAAGTAGTATGAACCATCATAATCAACACAATATTGCCTTAAAAGTTCTACAACTGCTCTGGCAGCTAGGCTTGCATGTTCTGCAAACTCAGCCGCTACTTGAGCAGTAGAGGTAGCATCCTTAAATTTCATGTTCCAATTCTGCCTGCCAATAGAAAAATTACCATTACCATCTCCAGGAAATGATTGCCCATGTTCAAACCTTTTATCCTTGAAACCTAAGTGGCATGAACCACCATCATCAACACAATATTGCCTTGAAAGTTCTACAACAGATCTGGCAGCTAGGCATGCATGTTCTGCAAACTCAGCCGCTGCTTGAGCACCAGAGGTAGCATCCTTAAATTTCATGTTCCAATTCTGCTTGCCAACAGAAAAATTAACATTACCATCTCCAGGAAATGCTTTCCCATGTTCCAACCTTTTATCCTTGAAACCTAAGTAGCATGAACCATCATCAGCAACACAATATTGCCTTGAAAGTGCTATAACAGCTCTGGCAGTTAGGCTTGCATGTTCTGCAAACTCAGCTGCTGCTTGAGCAGCAGAGGTATCATCCTTAAATTTCATGTTCCAATACTACCTGCCAATAGAAAAATTACCATTACTATCTCAATGAAATGATTTCCCATGTTCGAACCTTTCATCCTGGAAACCTAAGTGGCATGAACCACCATCATCAACACAATATTTCCTTGAAAGTTCTACAACAGCTCTGGCAGCTAGGCTTGCATGTTCTGCAAACTCAGACACTGCTTGAGCAGCAGAGGTAGCATCCTTAAATTTCATGTTCCAATTCTGCTTGCCAACAGAAAAATTAACATAACCATCTCCAGGAAATGCTTGACAATGTTCCAACCTTTCGTCCTTGAAACCTAAGTGGCATGAACCACCATCATCAACTCAATATTGCCTTGAAAGTTCTACAACAACATTTGTAGCTAGGCTTGCATGTTTTGCAAACTCAGTCACTACTTAAGCAGCTGAGGTAGCATCCTTAAATTTCATGTTCCAATTCTGCTTGCCAATCGAAAAATTAACATTACCATCTCCAGGAAACGCTTTCCCATGTTCCAACCTTTTATCCTAGAAACCTAAGTAGCATGAACCATCATCATCAACACAATATTGCCTTGAAAGTTCTATAATAGCTCTAGCAGCTAGTCTTGCATGTTCTGCAAACTCAGCCGCTGCTTGAGCAGCAGAGGTAGCATTATTAAATTTCATGTTCCAGTTCTGCTTGCCAGTAGAAAAATTAACATTACTATCTCCAAGAAACTCTTTCCCATGTTCCAACCTTTTATCCTTGAAAACTAAGTAGTATGAACCATCATAATCAACACAATATTGCCTTAAAAGTTCTACAACTGCTCTGGCAGCTAGGCTTGCATGTTCTGCAAACTCAGCCGCTACTTGAGCAGTAGAGGTAGCATCCTTAAATTTCATGTTCCAATTCTGCCTGCCAATAGAAAAATTACCATTACCATCTCCAGGAAATGATTGCCCATGTTCAAACCTTTTATCCTTGAAACCTAAGTGGCATGAACCACCATCATCAACACAATATTGCCTTGAAAGTTCTACAACAGCTCCGGCAGCTAGGCATGCATGTTCTGCAAACTCAGCCGCTGCTTGAGCAGCAGAGGTAGCATCCTTAAATTTCATGTTCCAATTCTGCTTGCCAACAGAAAAATTAACATTACCATCTCCAGGAAATGATTTCCCATGTTCCAACCTTTTATCCTTGAAACCTAAGTAGCATGAACCATCATCAGCAACACAATATTGCCTTGAAAGTGCTATAACAGCTCTGGCAGTTAGGCTTGCATGTTCTGCAAACTCAGCTGCTGCTTGAGCAGCAGAGGTATCATCCTTAAATTTCATGTTCCAATACTACCTGCCAATAGAAAAATTACCATTACTATCTCAATGAAATGATTTCCCATGTTCCAACCTTTCATCCTGGAAACCTAAGTGGCATGAACCATCATCATCAACACAATATTTCCTTGAAAGTTATACAACAGCTCTGGCAGCTAGGCTTGCATGTTCTGCAAACTCAGACACTGCTTGAGCAGTAGAGGTAGCATCCTTAAATTTCATGTTCCAATTCTGCTTGCCAACAGAAAAATTAACATAACCATCTCCAGGAAATGCTTGACAATGTTCCAACCTTTCGTCCTTGAAACCTAAGGGGCATGAACCACCATCATCAACTCAATATTGCCTTGAAAGTTCTACAACAACATTTGTAGCTAGGCTTGCATGTTTTGCAAACTCAGTCACTACTTAAGCAGCAGAGGTAGCATCCTTAAATTTCATGTTCCAATTCTGCTTGCCAATAGAAAAATTAACATTACCATCTCCAGGAAATGCTTTCCCATGTTCCAACCTTTTATCCTTGAAACCTAAGTAGCATGAACCATCATCAGCAACACAATATTGCCTTGAAAGTTCTATAATAGCTCTAGCAGCTAGTCTTGCATGTTCTGCAAACTCAGCCGCTGCTTGAGCAGCAGAGGTAGCATTATTAAATTTCATGTTCCAATTCTGCTTGCCAATAGAAAAATTAACATTACTATCTCCAAGAAACTCTTTCCCATGTTCCAACCTTTTATCCTTGAAAACTAAGTAGTATGAACCATCATAATCAACACAATATTGCCTTAAAAGTTCTACAACTGCTCTGGCAGCTAGGCTTGCATGTTCTGCAAACTCAGCCGCTGCTTGAGCAGTAGAGGTAGCATCCTTAAATTTCATGTTCCAATTCTGCCTGCCAATAGAAAAATTACCATTACTATCTCCAGGAAATGATTGCCCATGTTCAAACCTTTTATCCTTGAAACCTAAGTGGCATGAACCTCCATCATCAACCCAATATCGCATTGAAAGTTCTACAACAGCTCTGGCAGCTAGGCATGCATGTTCTGCAAACTCAGCCGCTGCTTGAGCAGCAGAGGTAGCATCCTTAAATTTCATGTTCCAATTCTGCTTGCCAACAGAAAAATTAACATTACCATCTCCAGGAAATGCTTTCCCATGTTCCAACCTTTTATCCTTGAAACCTAAGTAGCATGAACCATCATCAGCAACACAATATTGCCTTGAAAGTGCTATAACAGCTCTGGCAGTTAGGCTTGCATGTTTTGCAAACTCAGCAGCTGCTTGAGCAGCAGAGGTATCATCCTTAAATTTCATGTTCCAATACTACCTGCCAATAGAAAAATTACCATTACTATCTCAATGAAATGATTTCCCATGTTCCAACCTTTCATCCTGGAAACCTAAGTGGCATGAACCACCATCATCAACACAATATTTCCTTGAAAGTTCTACAACAGCTCTGGCAGCTAGGCTTGCATGTTCTGCAAACTCAGACACTGCTTGAGCAGCAGAGGTAGCATCCTTAAATTTCATGTTCCAATTCTGCTTGCCAACAGAAAAATTAACATAACCATCTCCAGGAAATGCTTGACAATGTTCCAACCTTTCATCATTGAAACCTAAGTGGCATGAACCACCATCATCAACTCAATATTGCCTTGAAAGTTCTACAACAACATTTGTTGCTAGGCTTGCATGTTTTGCAAACTCAGTCACTACTTGAGCAGCAGAGGTAGCATCCTTAAATTTCATGTTCCAATTCTGCTTGCCAACAGAAAAATTAACATTACCATCTCCAGGAAATGCTTTCCCATGTTCCAACCTTTTATCCTTGAAACCTAAGTAGCATGAACCATCATCAGCAACACAATATTGCCTTGAAAGTGCTATAACAGCTCTGGCAGTTAGGCTTGCATGTTTTGCAAACTCAGCTGCTGCTTGAGCAGCAGAGGTATATTCTTAAATTTCATGTTCCAATAGTACCTGCCAATAGAAAAATTACCATTACTATCTCAATGAAATGATTTCCCATGTTCCAACCTTTCATCCTGGAAACCTAAGTGGCATGAACCACCATCATCAACACAATATTTCCTTTAAAGTTCTACAACAGCTCTGGCAGCTAGGCTTGCATGTTCTGCAAACTCAGACACTGCTTGAGCAGCAGAGGTAACATCCTTAAATTTCATGTTCCAATTCTGCTTGCCAACAGAAAAATTAACATAACCATCTCCAGGAAATGCTTGACAATGTTCCAACCTTTCATCCTTGAAACCTAAGTGGCATGAACCACCATCATCAACTCAATATTGCCTTGAAAGTTCTACAACAACATTTGTTGCTAGGCTTGCATGTTTTGCAAACTCAGTCAATACTTGAGCAGCAGAGGTAGCATCCTTAAAATTCATGTTCCAATTCTGCTTGCCAATCGAAAAATTAACATTACCATCTCCAGGAAACGCTTTCCCATGTTCCAACCTTTTATCCTTGAAACCTAAGTAGCATGAACCATCATCATCAACACAATATTGCCTTGAAAGTTCTATAATAGATCTAGCAGCTAGTCTTGCATGTTCTGCAAACTCAGCCGCTGCTTGAGCAGCAGAGGTAGCATTATTAAATTTCATGTTCCAATTCTGCTTGCCAATAGAAAAATTAACATTACTATCTCCAGTAAACTCTTTCCCATGTTCCAACCTTTTATCCTTGAAAACTAAGTAGTATGAACCTTCATAATCAACACAATATTGCCTTAAAAGTTCTACAACTGCTCTGGCAGCTAAGATGCATGTTCTGAAAACTCAGCCGCTACTTGAGCAGTAGAGGTAGCATCCTTAAACTTCATGTTCCAATTCTGCCTGCCAAAAGAAAAATTACCATTACCATCTCCAGGAAATGATTGCACATGTTCCAACCATTTATCCTTGAAACCTAAGTGGCATGAACCACCATCATCAACACAATATTGCCTTGAAAGTTCTACAACAGCTCTGGAAGATAGGCTTGCATGTTTTGCAAACTCAGCCGCTGCTTGAGCAGCAGAGGTAGCATCCTTAAATTTCATGTTCCAATTCTGCTTGCCAATAGAAAAATTAACATTACCATCTCCAGGAAATGCTTTCCCATGTTCCAACCTTTTGTCCTTGAAACCTAAGTAGCTTGAACCATCATCATCGACACAATATTGCCTTGATAGTTCTATAACAGCTCTGGCAGTTAGGCTTGCATTTTCTGCAAACTCAGTTGCTGCATGAGCAGCAGAGGTATCATCCTTAAATTTCATGTTCCAATACTATCTGCCAATAGAACAATTACCATTACTATCTCAATGAAATGATTTCCCATGTTCCAACCTTTCATCCTGGAAACCTAAGTGGCATGAACCACCATCATCAACACAATATTGCCTTGAAAGTTCTACAACAGCTCTGGTAGCTAGGCTTACATGTTCTGCAAACTCAGACGCTGCTTGAGCAGCAGAGGTAGCATCCTTAAATTTCATGTTCCAATTCTGCTTACCAACAGAAAAATTAACATAACCATCTCCAGGAAATGCTTGCCCATGTTCCAACCTTTCATCCTTGAGACCTAAGTGGCATGAACCACCATCATCAACTAAATATTGCCTTGAAAGTTCTACAACAACATTTGTAGCTAGGCTTGCATGTTATGCAAACTCAGTCACTACTTGAGCAGCAGAGGTAGCATCCTTAAATTTCATGTTCCAATTCTGCTTGTCAATAGAAAAATTAACATTACCATCTCCAGGAAACGCTTTCCCATGTTCCAACCTTTTATCCTTTAAACCTAAGTAGCATGAACCATCATCATCAACACAATATTGCCTTGAAAGTTCTATAATAGCTCTAGCAGCTAGTCTTGCATGTTCTGCAAACTCAGCCGCTGCTTCAGCAGCAGAGGTAGCATTCTTAAATTTCATGTTCCAATTATGCTTGCCAATAAAAAAATTAACATTACCATCTCCAGGAAACGCTTTCCCGTGTTCCAACCTTTTATCCTTGAAACCTAAGTAGCATGAACCATCAAAATCAACACAATATTGCCTTAAAAGTTCTACAACTGCTCTGGCAGCTAGGCTTGCATGTTCTGTAAACTCAGCCGCTGCTTGAGCAGCAGAGGTAGCATCCTTAAATTTCATGTTCCAATTCTGCTTGCCAACAGAAAAAATTAACATAACCATCTCCAGGAAATGCTTTCCCATGTTCCAACCTTTTGTCCTTGAAACCTAAGTAGCTTGAACCATCATCATCAACACAATATTGCCTTGATAGTTATATAACAGCTCTAGCAGTTAGGCTTGCATGTTCTGCAAACTCAGTTGCTGCATGAGCAGCAGAGGTATCATCCTTAAATTTCATGTTCCAATACTATCTGCCAATAGAATAATTACCATTACTATCTCAATGAAATGATTTCCCATGTTCCAACCTTTCATCCTGGAAACCTAAGTGGCATGAACCACCATCATCAACACAATATTGCCTTGAATGTTATACAACAGCTCTGGTAGCTAGGCTTACATGTTCTGCAAACTTAGACGCTGCTTGAGCAGCAGAGGTAGCATCCTTAAATATCATGTTCCAATTCTGCTTGCCCACAGAACAATTAACATAACCATCTCCAGGAAATGCTTGCCCATGTTCCAACCTTTCATCCTTGAAACCTAAGTGGCATGAACCACCATCATCAACTAAATATTGCCTTGAAAGTTCTACAACAACATTTGTAGCTAGGCTTGCATGTTTTGCAAACTCAGTCACTACTTGAGCAGCAGAGGTAGCATCCTTAAATTTCATGTTCCAATTCTGCTTGCCAATAGAAAAATTAACATTACCATCTCCAGGAAACGCTTTCCCATGTTCCAACCTTTTATCCTTTAAACCTAAGAAGCATGAACCATCATCATCAACACAATATTGCCTTGAAAGTTCTATAATAGCTCTAGCAGCTAGTCTTGCATGTTCTGCAAACTCAGCCGCTGCTTGAGCAGCAGAGGTAGCATTCTTAAATTTCATGTTCCAATTATGCTTGCCAATAGAAAAATTAACATTACCATCTCCAGGAAACGCTTTCCCGTGTTCCAACCTTTTATCCTTGAAACCTAAGTAGCATGAACCATCAAAATCAACACAATATTGCCTTAAAAGTTCTACAACTGCTCTGGCAGCTAGGCTTGCATGTTCTGCAAACTCAGCCGCTGCTTGAGCAGCAGAGGTAGCATCCTTAAATTTCATGTTCCAATTCTTCTTGCCAACAGAAAAATTAACATAACCATCTCCAAGAAATGCTTGCCCATGTTCCAACCTTTCATCCTTGAAACCAAAGTGGCATGAACCACCATCATCAACTCAATATTTCCTTGAAAGTTATACAACAACATTTGTAGCTAGGCTTGCATGTTCTGCAAACTCAGCCGCTGCTTGAGCAGCAGAGGTAGCATCCTTAAATTTCATGCTCCAATTCTGCCAGCCAACAGAAAAACTACCATTACCACCTCAAGGAAACGATTACCCATGTTCCAACCTTTCATCCTTGAAACCTAAGTGGCATGAACCACCCTCATCAACACAATACTGCCTTGAAAGTTCTTCAACAGCTCTGGCAGCTAGTTTTGCATGTTCTGCAAACTCAGCTGCAGCTTGAGTAGCAATGGTAGCATCCTTAAATTTCTTGTTCCAATTCTGCCTGCCAATAGAAAAATTACCATTACCATCTCCAGGAAATGATTGCCCATGTTCCAACCTTTTATCCTTGAAACCTAAGTGGCATGAACCACCATCATCAACACAATATTGCCTTGAAAGTTCTACAACAGCTCTGGCAGCTAGGCTTGCATGTTCTGCAAACTCAGCCGCTGCTTGAGCAGCAGAGGTAGCATCCTTAAATTTCATGTTCCAATTCTGCCTGCCAACAGAAAAATTACCATTACCATCTCCAGGAAATGATTGCCCATGTTCCAACCTTTCATCCTTGAAACCTAAGTGGCATGAACCACCATCATCAACACAATATTGCCTTGAAAGTTCTACAACAGCTCTGGCAGCTAGGCTTGCATGTTCTGCAAACTCAGCCGCTGCTTGAGCAGCAGAGGTAGCATCCTTAAATTTCATGTTCCAATTCTGCCTGCCAACAGAAAAATTACCATTACCATCTCCAGGAAATGATTGCCCATGTTCCAACCTTTCATCCTTGAAACCTAAGTGGCATGAACCACCATCATCAACACAATATTGCCTTGAAAGTTCTACAACAGCTCTGGCAGCTAGGCTTGCATGTTCTGCAAACTCAGCCGCTGCTTGAGCAGCAGAGGTAGCATCCTTAAATTTCATGTTCCAATTCTGCCTGCCAACAGAAAAATTACCATTACCATCTCCAGGAAATGATTGCCCATGTTCCAACCTTTCATCCTTGAAACCTAAGTGGCATGAACCACCATCATCAACACAATATTGCCTTGAAAGTTATACAACAACATTTGTAGCTAGGCTTGCATGTTCTGCAAACTCAGCCGCTGCTTGAGCAGAGGTAGCATCCTTAAATTTCATGCTCCAATTCTGCCAGCCAACAGAAAAACTACCATTACCACCTCAAGGAAACGATTACCCATGTTCCAACCTTTCATCCTTGAAACCTAAGTGGCATGAACCACCCTCATCAACACAATACTGCCTTGAAAGTTCTTCAACAGCTCTGGCAGCTAGGCTTGCATGTTCTGCAAACTCAGCTGCTGCTTGAGTAGCAATGGTAGCATCCTTAAATTTTATGTTCCAATTCTGCCTGCCAATAGAAAAATTACCATTACTATCTCTAGAAAATGATTGCCCATGTTCCAACCTTTTATCCTTGAAACCTAAGTGGCATGAACCACCATCATCAACACAATATTGCCTTGAAAGTTCTACAATAGCTCTGGCAGCTAGGCTTGCATGTTCTGCAAACTCAGCCGCTGCTTGAGCAGCAGAGGTAGCATCCTTAAATTTCATGTTTCAATTCTGCTTGCCAACAGAAAACTTAACATTACCATCTCCAGGAAATGCTTTCCCATGTTCCAACCTTTTATCCTTGAAACCTAAGTAGCATGAACCATGATCATCAACACAATATTGCCTTGAAAGTTCTATAACATCTCTGGCAGTTAGGCTTGCATGTTCTGCAAACTCAGCCGCTGCTTGAGCAGCAGAGGTATCATCCTTAAATTTCATGTTCCAATACTACCTGCCAATAGAACAATTACCATTACTATCTCAATTAAATGATTTCCCATGTTCCAACCTTTCATCCTGGAAACCTAAGTGGCATGAACCACCATCATCAACACAATATTGCCTTGAAAGTTCTACAACAGCTCTGGCAGCTAGGCTTACATGTTCTGCAAACTCAGAAGCTGCTTGAGCAGCAGAGGTAGCATCCTTAAATTTCATGTTCCAATTCTGCTTGCCAACAGTAAAATTAACATAACCATCTCCAGGAAATGCTTGCCCATGTTCCAACCTTTCATCCTTGAAACCTAAGTGGCATGAACCACCATCATCAACTAAATATTGCCTTGAAAGTTCTACAACAACATTTGTAGCTAGGCTTGCATGTTTTGCAAACTCAGTCACTACTTGAGCAGCAGAGGTAGCATCCTTAAATTTCATGTTCCAATTCTGCTTGCCAATAGAAAAATAACCATTACCATCTCCAGGAAATGCTTTCCCATGTTCCAACCTTTTATCCTTTAAACCTAAGTAGCATGAACCATCATCATCAACACAATATTGCCTTGAAAGTTCTATAATAGCTCTAGCAGCTAGTCTTGCATGTTCTGCAAACTCAGCCGCTGCTTGAGCAGCAGAGGTAGCATTCTTCAATTTCATGTTCCAATTATGCTTGCCAATAGAAAAATTAACATTACCATCTCCAGGAAACGCTTTCCCGTGTTCCAACCTTTTATCCTTGAAACCTAAGTAGCATGAACCATCATAATCAACACAATATTGCCTTAAAAGTTCTACAACTGCTCTGGCAGCTAGGCTTGCATGTTCTGCAAACTCAGCCACTGCTTGAGCAGCAGAGGTAGCATCCTTAAATTTCATGTTCCAATTCTACTTGCACACAGAAAAATTAACATAACCATCTCCAGGAAATGCTTGCCCATGTTCCAACCTTTCATCCTTGAAACCTAAGTGGCATGAACCACCATCATCAACTCAATATTTCCTTGAAAGTTATACAACAACATTTGCAGCTAGGCTTGCATGTTCTGCAAACTCAGCTGCTGCTTGAGTAGCAATGGTAGCATCCTTAAATTTCATGTTCCAATTCTGCCTGCCAATAGAAAAATTACCATTACCTTCTCCAGGAAATGATTGCCCATGTTCCAACCTTTTATCCTTTAAACCTAAGTTGCATGAACCACCATCATCAACACAATATTGCCTTGAAAGTTCTACAACAGCTCTGGCAGCTAGGCTTGCATGTTCTGCAAACTCAGCCGCTGCTTGAGCAGCAGAGGTAGCATCCTTAAATTTCATGTTTCAATTCTGCTTGCCAACAGAAAAATTAACATTACCATCTCCAGGAAATGCTTTCCCATGTTCCAACCTTTTATCCTTGAAACCTAAGTAGCATGAACCATCATCAGCAGCACAATATTGCCTTGAAAGTGCTATAACAGCTCTGGCAGTTAGGCTTGCATGTTCTGCAAACTCAGATGCTGCTTGAGCAGCAGAGGTACCATCCTTAAATTTAATGTTCCAATACTACCTGCCAATAGAAAAATTACCATTACTATCTCAATGAAATGATTTCCCATGTTCGAACCTTTCATCCTGGAAACCTAAGTGGCATGAACCACCATCATCAACACAATATTTCCTTGAAAGTTCTACAATAGCTCTGGCAGCTAGGCTTGCATGTTCTGCAAACTCAGACACTGCTTGAGTAGCAGAGGTAGCATCCTTAAATTTCATGTTCTAATTCTGCTTGCCAATAGAAAAATTAACATAACCATCTCCAGGAAATGCTTGACTATGTTCCAACCTTTCATCCTTGAAACCTAAGTGGCATGAATCACCATCATCAACTCAATATTGCCTTGAAAGTTCTACAACAACATTTGTAGCTAGGCTTGCATGTTTTGCAAACTCAGTCACTACTTGAGCAGCAGAGGTAGCATCCTTAATTTCATGTTCCAATTCTGCTTGCCAATAGAAAAATTAACATTACCATCTCCAGGAAACACTTTCCCATGTTCCAACCTTTTATCCTTTAAACCTAAGAAGCATGAACCATCATCATCAACACAATATTGCCTTGAAAGTTCTATAATAGCTCTAGCAGCTAGTCTTGCATGTTCTGCAAACTCAGCCGCTGCTTGAGCAGCAGAGGTAGCATTCTTAAATTTCATGTTCCAATTATGCTTGCCAATAGAAAAATTAACATTACCATCTCCAGGAAACGCTTTCCCGTGTTCCAACCTTTTATCCTTGAAACCTAAGTAGCATGAACCATCAAAATCAACACAATATTGCCTTAAAAGTTCTACAACTGCTCTGGCAGCTAGGCTTGCATGTTCTGCAAACTCAGCCGCTGCTTGAGCAGCAGAGGTAGCATCCTTAAATTTCATGTTCCAATTCTTCTTGCCAACAGAAAAATTAACATAACCATCTCCAGGAAATGCTTGCCCATGTTCCAACCTTTCATCCTTGAAACCAAAGTGGCATGAACCACCATCATCAACTCAATATTTCCTTGAAAGTTATACAACAACATTTGTATCTAGGCTTGCATATTTTGCAAACTCAGTCGCTACTTGAGCAGCAGAGGTAGCATCCTTAAATTTCATGCTCCAATTCAGCCAGCCAACAGAAAAACTACCATTACCACCTCAAGGAAATGATTACCCATGTTCCAACCTTTCATCTTTGAAACCTAAGTGGCATGAACCACCCTCATCAACACAATACTGCCTTGAAAGTTCTTCAACAGCTCTGGCAGCTAGGCTTGCATGTTCTGCAAACTCAGCTGCTGCTTGAGTAGCAATGGTAGCATCCTTAAATTTCATGTTCCAATTCTTCCTGCCAATAGAAAAATTACCATTACCATCTCAAGGAAATGATTACCCATGTTCCAACCTTTTATTCTTGAAACCTAAGTGGCATGAACCACCATCATCAACACAATATTGCCTTGAAAGTTCTACAACAGCTCTGGCAGCTAGGCTTGCATGTTCTGCAAACTCAGCCGCTGCTTGAGCAGCAGAGGTAGCATCCTTAAATTTCATGTTTCAATTCTGCTTGCCAACAGAAAAATTAACATTACCAGCTCCAGGAAATGCTTTCCCATGTTCCAACCTTTTATCATTGAAACCTAAGTAGCATGAACCATGATCATCAACACAATATTGCCTTGAAAGTTCTACAACAGCTCTGGCAGCTAGGCTTGCATGTTCTACAAACTCTGCCGCTGCTTGAGCAGCAGAGGTAGCATCCTTAAATTTCATGTTTCAATTCTGCTTGCCAACAGAAAAATTAACATTACCATCTCCAGGAAATGCTTTCCCATGTTCCAACCTTTCATCCTTGAAAACTAAGTGGCATGAACCATAATCATCAACTCAATATTGCCTTGAAAGTTCTACAATAACTCTGGCAGCTAGGCTTGCATGTTCTGCAAACTCAGCCGCTGCTTGAGTAGCAATGGTAGCATCCTTAAATTTCATGTTCCAATTCTGCCTGCCAATAGAAAAATTACCATTACCATCTCCAGGAAATGATTGCCCTTGTTCCAACCTTTTATCCTTGAAACCTAAGTGGCATGAACCACCATCATCAACACAATATTGCCTTGAAAGTTCTACAACAGCTTTTGTAGCTAGGCTTGCATGTTCTGCAAACTCAGTCGCTACTTGAGCAGCAGAGGTAGCATCCTTAAATTTCATGTTCCAATTTTGCCTGCCAACAGAAAAATTAACATTACCATCTCCAGGTAATGCTTGCCCATGTTCCAACCTTCCATCCTTGAAACCTAAGTGGCATTTACCACCATCATCAACTCAATATTGCCTCGAAAGTTCTACAACAGCTCTGGCAGCTAGGCTTGTATGTTCTACAAACTCAGCTGCTGCTTGAGTAGCAGAGGTAGCATCCTTAAATTTCATTTTCCAATTCTGTGTGCCAACAGAACAATTATCATTACCATCTCCAGGAAATGATTACCCATGTTCCAACCTTTTATCCTTGAAACCTAAGTGGCATGAACCTCCATCATCAACATAATATTTCCTTGAAAGTTCTCCAACAGCTCTGGCAGCTAGGCTTGCATCTTCTCCAAACTCAGCCGCTGCTTGAGCAGCAGAGGTAGCATTTTTAAATTTCATGTTCCAATTCTGCCTGCCAATAGAAAAATTACCATTACCATCTCAAGGAAATGATTGCCTATGTTCCAACCTTTCATCCTTGAAACCTAAGTGGCATGAACCACCATCATCAACACAATATTGCCTTGAAATTTCTACAATAGCTCTGGCAGCTAGGCTTGCATGTTCTACAGACTCAGCCGTTGCTTGAGCAGCAGAGGTAGCATCCTTAAATTTCATGTTCCAATTCTGCTTGCCAACAGAAAAATTAACATAACCATCTCCAGGAAAACATGGGCAATCATTTCCTTGAGATGGTAATGGTAATTTTCTATTGGCAAACAGAATTGGAACATGAAATTTAAGAATGCTACCATTGTTACTCAAGCAGCGGCTGAGTTTGCCGAACATGCAAGCCTAGCTGCCAGAGCTATTGTAGAACTTTCAAGGCAATATTGAGTTGATGATTATGGTTCATGCCACTTAGTTTTCAAGGATGAAAGGTTGGAACATGGGCAATCATTTCCTTGAGGTGGTAATGGTAATTTTTCTGTTGGCAGGCAGAATTGGAACATGAAATTTAAGGATGCTACCTCTGCTGCTCAAGAAGCGACTGAGTTTGAAGAACATGCAAGCCTAGCTACAAATGTTGTATCTAGGCTTACACGTTCCAATTCAGTCGCTAGGCTTGAGCAGCAGAGGTAGCATCCTTAAACATGCAAGCCTAGCTACAAATGTTGTATCTAGGCTTACACGTTCCAATTCAGCCGTTGCTTGAGCCGCAGAGGTAGCATCCTTAAATTTCATGTTCCAATTCTGCTTGCCAACAGAAAAATTAACATAACCATCTCCAGGAAAACATGGGCAATCATTTCCTGGAGATGGTAATGATAATTGTTCTGTTGGCAGACAAAATTGGAAAATGAAATTTAAGGATGCTACCTCTGCTGCTCAAGCAGCAGCTGAGTTTGTAGAACATACAAGCCTAGCTGCCATAGCTGTTGTAGAACTTTCAAGGCAATATTGAGTTGATGATGGTGGTAAATGCCACTTAGGTTTCAAGGATGAAAGGCTGGAACATGGGCAAGCATTTCCTGGAGATGGTAATGTTAATTTTTCTGTTGGCAGGCAGAATTGGAACCTGAAATTTAAGGATGCTACCTCTGCTACTCAAGTCGCGACTGAGTTTGCAGAACATGCAAGCCTAGCTACAAAAGCTGTTGTAGGACTTTCAATGCAATATTGTGTTGATGTAGTGGTTCATGACACTTAGGTTTCAAGGATAAAAGGTTGGAACATGGGCAACCATTTCCTTGAGATGGTAATGTTAATTTTACTGTTGGCAAGCAGAATTGGAACATGAAATTTAAGGATGCTACCTCTGCTGCTCAAGCAGCGGCTGAGTTTGCAGAACATGTAATCATAGCTGTCAGAGCTGTTGTAGAACTTTCAATTCAATATTGTGTTGATGATGGTGGTTCATTCCACTTAGGTTTCAAGGATGAAAGGTTGGAACATGGGCAATCATTTCCTTGCGATGGTAATGGTAATTTTTCTGTTGGCAGGCAGTATTGGAACATGGAATTTAAGGATGCTACCTCTGCAGCTCAAGCAGCGGCTGAGTTAGGAGAACATGCAAGCATACCTGCCAGAGCTATAAAAGATTTTTCAAGGCAATATTGTGTTGATGATAGTGGTTCATGCCACTTAGGTTTCAAGGATGAAAGGTTGGAATATGGGAAAGCATTTCTTGGAGATGGTAATGGTAATTTTTCTGTTGGCAGGCAGAATTGGAACATGAAATTTAAGGATGCTACCTCTGCTGCTCTAGCAACGGCTGAGTTTGCAGAACATGGAAGCCTAACTGCCAGAGCTGTTGTAGAACTTTCAAGGCAATATTGTGTTGATGATGGTGGTTCATGCCACTTAGGTTTCTAGGATAAATGGTTGGAACATGGGCAATCATTTCCTGGAGATGGTAATGGTAATTTTTCTATTGGCAGGCTGAATTGGAACATGAAATTTAAGGATGCTACCTCTACTGCTTAAGCAGCGATTGAGTTTGCCTTAAATACAAGCCTAGCTGTCAGAGCTGTTGTAGAACTTTCAATTCAATATTGTGTTGATGATGGTGGTTCATTCCACTTAGGTTTCAAGGATGAAAGGTTGGAACATGGGCAATCATTACCATTACCAGGAAATGATTGCCCATGTTTCAACCATTTATCCTAGAAACCTAAGTGGCATGAACCACCATCATAAACACAATATTGCGTTGAAAGTTCTCCAACAGCTCTGGTAGGTAGGCTTGCATATTCTCCAAAATCAGCCGCTGCTTGAGCAGCATAGGTACCATCCTCAAATTTCATGTTCCAATTCTGCCTGTCAATAGAAAAATCACCATTACCATCTCAAGGAAATGATTGCCCATGTTCCAACCTTTTATCCTTGAAACCTAAGTGGCATGAACCATCATCATCAACACAATATTGCCTTGAAAGTTCTACAACAGCTCTGGCAGCTAGGCTTGCATGTTCTACAAACTCAGCTGCGACTTGAGCAGCAGAGGTAGCATCCTTAAATTTCATGTTCCAGTTCTGCCTTCCAACAGAACAATTACCATTACCATCTCCAGGAAATGATTGCCCATGTTCCAACCTTTTATCCTTGAAACCTAAGTGGCATGAACCACCATCATCAACACAATATTACCTTGAAAGTTCTACAACAACTCTGGCAGCTAGGCTTGTATTTAAGGCAAACTCAATCGCTGCTTAAGCAGTAGAGGTAGCATCCTTAAATTTCATGTTCCAATTCTGCCTGCCAATAGAACAATTACCATTACCATCTCAAGGAAATGATTTCCCATGTTACAACCTTTCATCCTTGAAAGATAAGTAGCATGAACCACCATCATCAACACAATATTGCCTTGAAAGTTATATAACAACTCTGGCAGCTAGGCTAGGATGTTTTGCAAACTCAACCGCTGCTTGAGCAGCAGAGGTACCATCCTTTAATTTCATGTTCCAATGCTGCCTGCCAATAGAAAATTTACCATATTCAGGAAATGATTGCCCATGTTCCAACTTTTCATCCTGGAAACCTAAGTGGCATGAACCACCATCATCAACACAATATTGCCTTGAAAGTTCTACAACAGCTCTGGCAGCTAGGCTTGCATGTTCTGTAAACTCAGTCACTGCTTGAGCAGCAGAGGTAGCATCCTTAAATTTCATGTTCCAATTCTTCTTGCCAACAGAAAAATTAACATAACCATCTCCAGGAAATGCTTTCCCATGTTCCAACCTTTCATCCTTGAAACCTAAGTGGCATGAACCACCATCATCAACTCAATATTGCCTTGAAAGTTCTACAACAACATTTGTATCTAGGCTTGCATGTTCTGCAAAATCAGTCGCTACTTGAGCAGCAGAGGTAGCATCCTTAAATTTCATTTTCCAATTCTGCCTGCCAACAGAACAATTACCAGTACCATCTCCAGGAAATGATTGCCCATGTTCCAACCTTTTATCCATGAAACCTAAGTGGCATGAACCACCATCATCAACAAAATATTGCCTTGAAAGTTCTCCAACACCTCTGGCAGCTAGGCTTGCATTTTCTGCACACTCAGTCGCTGCTTGAGCAGCAGAGGTAGCATTCTTAAATTTCATGTTCCAATTCTGCTTGCCAATAGAAAAATTACCATTACCATCTCAAGGAAATGATTGCCCATGTTCCAACCTTTCATCCTTCAAACCTAAGTGGCATGAACCACCATCATCAACACAATATTGCCTTGAAAGTTCTCCAACAGCTCTGGCAGCTAGGCTTGCATATTCTCAAAAATCAGCTGCTGCTTGAGTAGCAGAGGTAGCATCGTTAAATTTCATATTCCAATACTGCCTGCCAATAGAAAAATTACCATTACCATCTCAAGGAAATGATTTCCCGTGTTCCAACCTTTCATCCTTGAAACCTAAGTGGCATGAACCATCATTACCAACACAATATTGCCTTGAAAGTTCTCCAACATCTCTGGCAGCTAGGCTTGCATATTCTCCAAAATCAGCCGCTGCTTGAGCAGCAGAGGTAGCATCCTTAAATTTCATATTCCAATACTGCCTGCCAATAGAAAAATTACCATTACCATCTTAAGGAAATGATTGCCCATGTTCCAACCTTTCATCCTTGAAACTTAAGTGGCATGAACCACCATCATCAACACAATATTGCCTTGAAAGTTCTACAATAGCTCTGGCAGCTAGGCTTGCATGTTGTGCAAACTCAGCCGCTGCTTGAGCAGCAGAGGTAGCATTCTTAAATTTCATGTTCCAATTCTGCTTGCCAATAGAAAAATTACCATTACCATCTCAAGGAAATGATTGCCCATGTTCCAACCTTTCATCCTTCAAACCTAAGTGGCATGAACCACCATCATCAACACAATATTGCCTTTAAAGTTCTCCAACAGCTCTGGCAGCTAGGCTTGCATATTCTCCAAAATCAGCTGATGCTTGAGTAGCAGAGGTAGCATCCTTAAATTTCATATTCCAATACTGCCTGCCAATAGAAAAATTACCATTACCATCTCAAGGAAATGATTTCCCATGTTCCAACCTTTCATCCTTGAAACCTAAGTAGCATGAACCACCATTACCAACAAAATATTGCCTTGAAAGTTCTCCAACATCTCTGGCAGCTAGGCTTGCATATTCTCCAAAATCAGCCGCTGCTTGAGCAGCAGAGGTAGCATCCTTAAATTTCATGTTCCAATACTGCCTGCCAATAGAAAAATTACCATTACCATCTCAAGGAAATGATTGCCCATGTTCCAACCTTTCATCCTTGAAACCTAAGTGGCATGAACCACCATCATCAACACAATATTGCCTTGAAAGTTCTACAATAGCTCTGGCAGCTAGGCTTGCATGTTGTGCAAACTCAGCCGATGCTTGACCAGCAGAGGTACCATCCTTAAATTTCATGTTCCAACTCTGCCTGTCAATAGAAAAATTACCATTACCATCTCCAGAAAATGATTGCCCATGTTCCAACCTTTCATCCTTGAAACCTAAGTGGCATGAACCACCATCATCAACTCAATTTTTCCTTGAAAGTTCTACAACACTATTTGTATCTAGGCTTGCATGTTCTGCAAACTCAGTCGCTACTTGAGCAGCAGAGGTAGCATCCTTAAATTTCATTTTCCAATTCTGCCTGCCTACAGAACAATTACCATTACCATCTCCAGGAAATGATTGCCCATGTTCCAACCTTTTATCCTTGAAACCTAAGTGGCATGAACCACCATCATCAACACAATATTGCCTTGAAACTTCTCCAACAGCTCTGGCAGCTAGGCTTGCATGTTCTCCAAACTCAGCCGCTGCTTGAGCAGTAGAGGTAGCATTCTTAAATTTCATGTTCCAATTCTGCCTTCCAATAGAAAAATTACCATTACTATCTCAAGGAAATGATTGCCCATGTTCCAACCTTTCATCCTTAAAACCTAAGTGGCATGAACCACCATCATGAACACAATATTGCGTTGAAAGTTCTCCAACAGCTCTGGCAACTAGGTTTGCATATTCTCCAAAATCAGCCGCTACTTGTGCAGCAGAGGTAACATCCTTAAATTTCATGTTCCAACTCTGCTTGTCAATAGAAAAATTACCATTACCATCTCTAGAAAATGATTGCCCATGTTCCAACCTTTTATACTTGAAACCTAAGTGGCATGAAGTATCATCATCAACATAATATTGCCTTGAAAGTTCTACAACAGCTCTGGCAGCTAGGCTTGCATGTTCTATAAACTCAGCCGCTGCTTGAGCAGCAGAGGTAGCATCCTTAAATTTCATTTTCCAATTCTGCCTGCCAACAGAACAATTACCATTACCATCTCCAGGAAATTATTTCCCATGTTCCAACCTTTTATCCTTGAAACCTAAGTGGCATGAACCATCATCATCAACACAATAATGCCTTGAAAGTTCTACAACAGCTCTGGCAGCTAGGCTTGCATGTTCTACAAACTCAGCTGCTACTTGAGCAGCAGAGGTAGCATCCTTAAATTTCATGTTCCAGTTCTGCCTTCCAACAGAACAATTACCATTACCATCTCCAGGAAATGATTGCCCATGTTCCAACCTTTTATCCTTGAAACCGAAGTGGCATGAACCACCATCATCAACACAATATTACCTTGAAAGTTCTACAACAACTCTGGCAGCTAGGCTTTTATTTAATGCAAACTCAACCGCTGCTTGAGCAGTAGAGGTAGCATCCTTAAATTTCATGTTCCAATTCTGCCTGCCAATAGAACAATTACCATTACCATCTCAAGGAAATGATTTCCCATGTTCCAACCTTTCATCCTTGAAAGATAAGTAGCATGAACCACCATCATCAACACAATATTGCCTTGAAAGTTCTATAACAACTCTGGCAGCTAGGCTAGGATATTTTGCAAACTCAACCGCTGCTTGAGCAGCGGAGGTACCATCCTTTAATTTCATGTTCCAATGCTGCTTGGCAATAGAAAATTTACCATATTCAGGAAATGATTGCCCATGTTCCAACTTTTCATCCTGGAAACCTAAGTGGCATGAACCACCATCATCAACACAATATTGCCTTCAAAGTTCTACAATAGCTCTGGCAGCTAGGCTTGCATGTTCTGTAAACTCAGCCGCTGCTTGAGCAGCAGAGGTAGCATCCTTAAATTTCATGTTCCAATTCTGCTTGCCAACAGAAAAATTTACATAACCATCTCCAAGAAATGCTTGCCCATGTTCCAACCTTTCATCCTTGAAACCTAAGTGGCATGAACCACTATCATCAACTCAATATTGCATTGAAAGTTCTACAACAACATTTGTATCTTGGCTTGCATGTTCTGCAAACTCAGTCGCTACTTGAGCAGCAGAGGTAGCATCCTTAAATTTCATTTTCCAATTCTGCCTGCCAACATAACAATTACCATTACCATCTCCAGGAAATGATTGCCCATGTTCCAACCTTTTATCCTTGAAACCTAAGTGGCATGAACCACCATCATCAACAAAATATTGCCTTGAAAGTTCCCCAACAGCTATGGCAGCTAGGCTTGCATGTTCTCCAAACTCATTCGTTGCTTGAGCAGCAGAGGTAGCATTCTTAAATTTCTTGTTCCAATTCTGCTTTCCAATAGAAAAATTACCATTACCATCTCAAGGAAATGATTGCCCATGTTCCAACCTTTCATCCTTCAAACCTAAGTGGCATGAACCACCATCATCAACACAATATTGCCATGAAAGTTCTCCAACAGCTCTGGCAGCTAGGCTTGCATATTCTCCAAAATCCGCTGCTGCTTGAGTAGCATAGGTATCATCCTTAAATTTCATATTCCAATACTGCCTGCTAATAGAAAAATCACCATTACCATCTCAAGGAAATGATTTCCCGTGTTCCAACCTTTCATCCTTGAAACCTAAGTGGCATGAACCACCATTACCAACACAATATTGCCTTGAAAGTTCTCCAACAGCTCTGGCAGCTAGGCTTGAATATTCTCCAAAATCAGCCGCTGCTTGAGCAGCAGAGGTAGCATCCTTAAATTTCATGTTCCAATACTGCCTGCCAATAAAACAATTACCATTACCATCTCAAGGAAATGATTGCCCATGTTCCAACCTTTCATCCTTGAAACCTAAGTGGCATGAACCACCATCATCAACACAATATTGCCTTGAAAGTTCTACAATAGCTCTGGCAGCTAGGCTTGCATGTTGTGCAAACTCAGCCGCTGCTTGAGCAGCAGAGGTAGCATTCTTAAATTTCATGTTCCAAATCTGCTTGCCAATAGAAAAATTACCATTACCATCTCAAGGAAATGATTGCCCATGTTCCAACCTTTCATCCCTCAAACCTAAGTGGCATGAACCACCATCATCAATACAATATTGATTTGAAAGTTCTCCAACAGCTCTGGCAGCTAGCCTTGCATATTCTCCAAAATCAGCTGATGCTTGAGTAGCAGAGGTAGCATCCTTAAATTTCATATTCCAATACTGCCTGCCAATAGAAAAATTACCATTACCATCTCAAGGAAATGATTTCCCGTGTTCCAACCTTTCATCCTTGAAACCTAAGTGGCATGAACCACCATTACCAACACAATATTGCCTTGAAAGTTCTCCAACATCTCTGGCAGCTAGGCTTGCATATTCTCCAAAATCAGCCGCTGCTTGAGCAGCAGAGGTAGCATCCTTAAATTTCATGTTCCAATACTGCCTGCCAATAGAAAAATTACCATTACCATCTCAAGGAAATGATTGCCCATGTTCCAACCTTTCATCCTTGAAACCTAAGTGGCATGAACCACCATCATCAACACAATATTGCCTTGAAAGTTCTACAATAGCTCTGGCAGCTAGGCTTGCATGTTGTGCAAACTCAGCCGCTGCTTGAGCAGCAGAGGTAGCATCTTTAAATTTCATGTTCCAATTCTGCTTGCCAACAGAAAAATTAAATAACCATCTCCAGGAAATGCTTCCCCATATTCCAACCTTTCATCCTTGAAACCTAAGTGGCATGAACCACCTTCATCAACTCAATATTGCCTTGAAAGTTCTACAACAACATTTGTATCTAGGCTTGCATGTTCTGCAAACTCAGTCGCTACTTGAGCAGCAGAGGTAGCATCCTTAAATTACATTTTCCAATTCTGCCTGCCAACAGAACAATTACCATTACCATCTCCAGGAAATGATTGCCCATGTTCCAACCTTTTATCCTTGAAACCTAAGTGCCATGAACTACCATCATCAACACAATATGGCCTTGAAAGTTCTCCAATAGCTCTGGCAGCTTGGATTGCATGTTCTCCAAACTCAGCCGCTGCTTGAGAAATAGAGGTAGCATTCTTAAATTTCATGTTCCAATTCTGCCTGCCAATAGAAAAATTACCATTACCATATCAAGGAAATGATTGCCCATGTTCCAACCTTTCATCCTTGAAACCTAAGTGGCATGAACCACCATCATCAACACAATATTGCGTTGAAAGTTCTCCAACAGCTCTGGCAGCTAGGCTTGCATATTCTCCAAAATCAGCCGCTGCTTGAGCAGCAGAGGTACCATCCTTAAATTTCAAGTTCCAACTCTACTTGCCAATAGAAAAATTACCATTACCATCTCAAGGAAATGATTGCCCATGTTCCAACCTTTCATCCTTGAAACCTAAGTGGCATGAACCACCATCATCAACACAATATTGCCTTGAAAGTTCTACAATAGCTCTGGCAGCTAGGCTTGCATGTTGTGCAAACTCAGCCGCTGCTTGAGCAGCAGAGGTAGCATCTTTAAATTTCATGTTCCAATTCTGCTTGCCAACAGAAAAATTAAATAACCATCTCCAGGAAATGCTTCCCCATATTCCAACCTTTCATCCTTGAAACCTAAGTGGCATGAACCACCTTCATCAACTCAATATTGCCTTGAAAGTTCTACAACAACATTTGTATCTAGGCTTGCATGTTCTGCAAACTCAGTCGCTACTTGAGTAGCAGAGGTAGCATCCTTAAATTTCATTTTCCAATTCTGCCTGCCAACAGAACAATTACCATTACCATCTCCAGGAAATGATTTCCCATGTTCCAACCTTTTATCCTTGAAACCTAAGTGGCATGAACCACCATCATCAACACAATATTGCCTTGAAACTTCTCCAACAGCTCTGGCAACTAGGCTTGCATGTTCTCCAAACTCAGCCGCTGCTTGAGCAGTAGAGGTAGCATTCTTAAATTTCATGTTCCAATTCTGCCTTCCAATAGAAAAATTACCATTACCATCTCACTGAAATGATTGCCCATATTCCAACCTTTCATCCTTGAAACCTAAGTGGCATGAACCACCATCATCAACACAATATTGCATTGAAAGTTCTCCAACAGCTCTGGCAGCTAGGCTTGCATATTCTCCAAAATCAGCCGCTGCTTGAGCAGCAGAGGTACCATCCTTAAATTTCATGTTCCAACTCTGCCTGTCAATAGAAAAATTACCATTACCATCTCTAGAAAATGATTGCCCATGTTCCAACCTTTTATCCATGAAACCTAAGTGGCATGAACCATCATCATCAGCACAATATTGCCTTGAAAGTTCTACAACAACTCTGGCAGCTAGGCTTGCATGTTCTGTAAACTCAGTCGCTGCTTGAGCAGCAGAGGTAGCATCCTTAAATTTCATGTTCTAATTCTGCTTGCCAACAGAAAAATTAACATAACCATCTCCAGGAAATGCTTGCCCATGTTCCAACCTTTCATCCTTATAACCTAAGTGGCATGAATCACCATCATCAACTCAATATTGCCTTGAAAGTTCTACAACAACATTTGTATCTTGGCTTGCATGTTCTGCAAACTCAGTCGCTACTTGAGCAACAGAGGTAGCATCCTTAAATTTCATTTTCCAATTCTGCCTGCCAACAGAACAATTACCATTACCATCTCCAGGAAATGATTGCCCATGTTCCAACCTTTTATCCTTGAAACCTAAGTGGAATGAACCACCATCATTAACACAATATTGCCTTGAAAGTTCTCAAACAGCTCTGGCAGCTAGGCTTGCATGTTCTCCAAACTCAATCGCTGCTTGAGCAGCAGAGGTAGCATTCTTAAATTACATGTTCCAATTCTGCCTGCCAATAGAAAAATTACCATTACCCTCTCAAGGAAATGATTGCCCATGTTCCAACCTTTCATCCTTCAAACTTAAGTGGCATGAACCACCATCATCAACACAATATTGCCTTGAAAGTTCTCCAACAGCTCTGGCAGCTAGGCTTGCATATTCTCCAAAATCAGCTGCTGCTTGAGTAGCAGAGGTAGCATCCTTAAATTTCATATTCCAATACTGCCTGCCAATAGAAAAATTACCATTACCATCTCAAGGAAATGATTGCCCGTGTTCCAACCTTTCATCCTTGAAACCTAAGTGGCATGAACCACCATTACCAACACAATATTGCCTTGAAAGTTCTCCAACAGCTCTGGCAGCTAGGCTTGCATATTCTCCAAAATTAGCCGCTGCTTGAGCAGCAGAGGTAGCATCCTAAAATTTAATGTTCCAATACTGCCTGCCAATAGAAAAATTACCATTACCATCTCAAGGAAATGATTACCCATGTTCCAACCTTTCATCCTTGAAACCTAAGTGGCATGAACCACCATCATCAACTCAATTTTTCCTTGAAAGTTCTACAACAACATTTGTATCTGGGCTTGCATGTTCTGCAAACTCAGTCGCTACTTGAGCAGGAGAGGTAGCATCCTTAAATTTCATTTTCCAATTCTGCCAGCCAACAGAACAAATACCATTACCATCTCCAGGAAATGATTGCCCATGTTCCAACCTTTTATCCTTGAAACCTAAGTGGCATGAACCACCATCATCAACATAATATTGCCTTGAAACTTCTCCAACAGCTCTGGCAGCTAGGCTTGCATGTTCTTCAAAATCAGCCGCTGCTTGAGCAGCAGAGGTACCATCCTTAAATTTCTTGTTCCAACTCTGCCTGTCAATAGAAAACTTACCATTACCATCTCCAGAAAATGATTGCCCATATTTCAACCTTTTATCCTTGAAACCTAAGTGGCATGAACCATCATCATCAACACAATATTGCCTTGAAAGTTCTACAACAGCTCTGGCAGCTCGGCTTGCATGTTCTGTAAACTCAGCCGCTGCTTGAGCAGCAGAGGTAGCATCCTTAAATTTCATGTTCCAATTCTGCTTGCCAACAGAAAAATTAACATAACCATCTCTAGGAAATGCTTGCCCATGTTCCAACCTTTCATCCTTGAAACCTAAGTGGCATGAACCACCATCATCAACTCAATATTGCCTTGAAAGTTCTACAACAACATTTGTATCTTGGCTTTCATGTTCTGCAAACTCAGTCGCTACTTGAGAAGCAGAGGTAGCATCCTTAAATTTTATTTTCCAATTTTGCCTGACAACAGTACAATTACCATTACCATATCCAGGAAATGATTGCCCATGTTCCAACCTTTTATCCTTGAAACCTAAGTGGCATGAACCACCATCATCAACACAATATTGCCTTGAAAGTTCTCCAACAGCTCTGGCAGCTAGGCTTGCATGTTCTCCAAACTCAGTCGCTGCTTGAGCAGCAGAGGTAGCATTCTTAAATTTCATGTTCCAATTCTGCCTGCCAATAGAAAAATTACCATTACCATCTCAAGGAAATGATTTCCCATGTGCCAACCTTTCATCCTTCAAACCTAAGGGGCATGAACCACAATCATCAACACAATATTGCCTTGAAAGTTCTCCAACATCTCTGGCAGCTAGGCTAGGATATTTTGCAAACTCAACCGCTGCTTGAGCCGCGGAGGTACCATCCTTTAATTTCATGTTCCAATGCTGCCTGCCAATAGAAAATTTACCATATTCAGGAAATGATTGCCCATGTTCCAACTTTTCATCCTGGAAACCTAAGTGGCATGAACCACCATCATCAACACAATATTGCCTTCAAAGTTCTACAATAGCTCTGGCAGCTAGGCTTGCATGTTCTGTAAACTCAGCCGCTGCTTGAGCAGCAGAGGTAGCATCCTTAAATTTCATGTTCCAATTCTGCTTGCCAACAGAAAAATTTACATAACCATCTCCAAGAAATGCTTGCCCATGTTCCAACCTTTCATCCTTGAAACCTAAGTGGCATGAACCACCATCATCAACTCAATATTGCATTGAAAGTTCTACAACAACATTTGTATCTTGGCTTGCATGTTCTGCAAACTCAGTCGCTACTTGAGCAGCAGCGGTAGCATCCTTAAATTTCATTTTCCAATTCTGCCTGCCAACAGAACAATTACCATTACCATCTCCAGGAAATGATTGCCCATGTTCCAACCTTTTATCCTTGAAACCTAAGTGGCATGAACCACCATCATCAACAAAATATTGCCTTGAAAGTTCCCCAACAGCTATGGCAGCTAGGCTTGCATGTTCTCCAAACTCATTCGCTGCTTGAGCAGCAGAGGTAGCATTCTTAAATTTCTTGTTCCAATTCTGCTTTCCAATAGAAAAATTACCATTACCATCTCAAGGAAATGATTGCCCATGTTCCAACCTTTCATCCTTCAAACCTAAGTGGCATGAACCACCATCATCAACACAATATTGCCATGAAAGTTCTCCAACAGCTCTGGCAGCTAGGCTTGCATATTCTCCAAAATCCGCTGCTGCTTGAGTAGCATAGGTATCATCCTTAAATTTCATATTCCAATACTGCCTGCTAATAGAAAAATTACCATTACCATCTCAAGGAAATGATTTCCCGTGTTCCAACCTTTCATCCTTGAAACCTAAGTGGCATGAACCACCATTACCAACACAATATTGCCTTGAAAGTTCTCCAATAGCTCTGGCAGCTAGGCTTGAATATTCTCCAAAATCAACCGCTGCTTGAGCAGCAGAGGTAGCATCCTTAAATTTCATGTTCCAATACTGCCTGCCAATAAAACAATTACCATTACCATCTCAAGGAAATGATTGCCCATGTTCCAACCTTTCATCCTTGAAACCTAAGTGGCATGAACCACCATCATCAACACAATATTGCCTTGAAAGTTCTACAATAGCTCTGGTAGCTAGGCTTGCATGTTGTGCAAACTCAGCCACTGCTTGAGCAGCAGAGGTAGCATTCTTAAATTTCATGTTCCAAATCTGCTTGCCAATAGAAAAATTACCATTACCATCTCAAGGAAATGATTGCCCATGTTCCAACCATTCATCCTTCAAACCTAAGTGGCATGAACCACCATCATCAACACAATATTGACTTGAAAGTTCTCCAACAGCTCTGGCAGCTAGGCTTGCATATTCTCCAAAATCAGCTGATGCTTGAGTAGCAGAGGTAGCATCCTTAAATTTCATATTCCAATACTGCCTGCCAATAGAACAATTACCATTACCATCTCAAGGAAATGATTTCCCGTGTTCCAACCTTTCATCCTTGAAACCTAAGTGGCATGAACCACCATTACCAACACAATATTGCCTTGAAAGTTCTCCAACATCTCTGGCAGCTAGGCTTGCATATTCTCCAAAATCAGCCGCTGCTTGAGCAGCAGAGGTAGCATCCTTAAATTTCATGTTCCAATACTGCCTGCCAATAGAAAAATTACCATTACCATCTCAAGGAAATGATTGCCCATGTTCCAAACTTTCATCCTTGAAACCTAAGTGGCATGAACCACCATCATCAACACAATATTGCCTTGAAAGTTCTACAATAGCTCTGGCAGCTAGGCTTGCATGTTGTGCAAACTCAGCCGCTGCTTGAGCAGCAGAGGTAGCATCTTTAAATTTCATGTTCCAATTCTGCTTGCCAACAGAAAAATTAACATAACCATCTCCAGGAAATGCTTCCCCATGTTCCAACCTTTCATCCTTGAAACCTAAGTGGCATGAACCACCTTCATCAACTCAATATTGCCTTGAAAGTTCTACAACAACATTTGTATCTAGGCTTGCATGTTCTGCAAACTCAGTCGCTACTTGAGCAGCAGAGGTAGCATCCTTAAATTTCATTTTCCAATTCTGCCTGCCAACAGAACAATTACCATTACCATCTCCAGGAAATGATTGCCCATGTTCCAACCTTTTATTCTTGAAACCTAAGTGCCATGAACCACCATCATCAACACAATATTGCCTTGAAAGTTCTCCAACAGCTCTGGCAGCTTGGATTGCATGTTCTCCAAACTCAGCCGCTGCTTGAGCAATAGAGGTAGCATTCTTAAATTTCATGTTCCAATTCTGCCTGCCAATAGAAAAATTGCCATTACCATCTCAAGGAAATGATTGCCCATGTTCCAACCTTTCATCCTTGAAACCTAAGTGGCATGAACCACCATCATCAACACAATATTGCGTTGAAAGTTCTCCAACAGCTCTGGCAGCTAGGCTTGCATATTCTCCAAAATCAGCCGCTGCTTGAGCAGCAGAGGTACCATCCTTAAATTTCAAGTTCCAACTCTACCTGTCAATAGAAAAATTACCATTACCATCTCCAGAAAATGATTGCCCATGTTCCAACCTTTCATCCTTGAAACCTAAGTGGCATGAACCACCATCATCAACTAATTTTTCCTTGAAAGTTCTACAACAACATTTGTATCTAGGCTTGCATGTTCTGCAAACTCAGTCGCTACTTGAGTAGCAGAGGTAGCATCCTTAAATTTCATTTTCCAATTCTGCCTGCCAACAGAACAATTACCATTACCATCTCCAGGAAATGATTGCCCATGTTCCAACCTTTTATCCTTGAAACCTAAGTGGCATGAACCACCATCATCAACACAATATTGCCTTGAAACTTCTCCAACAGCTCTGGCAACTAGGCTTGCATGTTCTTCAAACTCAGCCGCTGCTTGAGCAGTAGAGGTAGCATTCTTAAATTTCATGTTCCAATTCTGCCTTCCAATAGAAAAATTACCATTACCATCTCAAGGAAATGATTGCCCATATTCCAACCTTTCATCCTTGAAACGTAAGTGGCATGAACCACCATCATCAACACAATATTGCGTTGAAAGTTCTCCAACAGCTCTGGCAGCTAGGCTTGCATATTCTCCAAAATCAGCCGCTGCTTGAGCAGCAGAGGTACCATCCTTAAATTTCATGTTCCAACTCTGCCTGTCAATAGAAAAATTACCATTACCATCTCTAGAAAATGATTGCCCATGTTCCAACCTTTTATCCATGAAACCTAAGTGGCATGAACCATCATCATCAACACAATATTGCCTTGAAAGTTCTACAACAACTCTGGCAGCTAGGCTTGCATGTTCTGTAAACTCAGTCGTTGCTTGAGCAGTAGAGGTAGCATCCTTAAATTTCATGTTCTAATTCTGCTTGCCAACAGAAAAATTAACATAACCATCTCCAGGAAATGCTTGCCCATGTTCCAACCTTTCATCCTTATAACCTAAGTGGCATGAATCACCATCATCAACTCAATATTGCCTTGAAAGTTCTACAACAACATTTGTATCTTGGCTTGCATGTTCTGCAAACTCAGTCGCTACTTGAGCAACAGAGGTAGCATCCTTAAATTTCATTTTCCAATTCTGCCTGCCAACAGAACAATTACCATTACCATCTCCAGGAAATGATTGCCCATGTTCCAACCTTTTATCCTTGAAACCTAAGTGGAATGAACCACCATCATTAACACAATATTGCCTTGAAAGTTCTCAAATAGCTCTGGCAGCTAGGCTTGCATGTTCTCCAAACTCAATCGCTGCTTGAGCAGCAGAGGTAGCATTCTTAAATTACATGTTCCAATTCTGCCTACCAATAGAAAAATTACCATTACCATCTCAAGGAAATGATTGCCCATGTTCCAACCTTTCATCCTTCAAACCTAAGTGGCATGAACCACCATCATCAACACAATATTGCCTTGAAAGTTCTCCAACAGCTCTGGCAGCTAGGCTTGCATATTCTCCAAAATCAGCTGCTGCTTGAGTAGCAGAGGTAGCATCCTTAAATTTCATATTCCAATACTGCCTGCCAATAGAAAAATTACCATTACCATCTCAAGGAAATGATTGCCCGTGTTCCAACCTTTCATACTTGAAACCTAAGTGGCATGAACCACCATTACCAACACAATATTGCCTTAAAAGTTCTCCAACAGCTCTGGCAGCTAGGCTTGCATATTCTCAAAAATCAGCCGCTGCTTGAGCAGCAGAGGTAGCATCCTAAAATTTAATGTTCCAATACTGCCTGCCAATAGAAAAATTACCATTACCATCTCAAGGAAATGATTACCCATGTTCCAACCTTTCATCCTTGAAACCTAAGTGGCATGAACCACCATCATCAACTCAATTTTTCCTTGAAAGTTCTACAACAACAATTGTATCTGGGCTTGCATGTTCTGCAAACTCAGTCGCTACTTGAGCAGGACAGGTAGCATCCTTAAATTTCATTTTCCAATTCTGCCTGCCAACATAACAAATACCATTACCATCTCCAGGAAATGATTGCCCATGTTCCAACCTTTTATCCTTGAAACCTAAGTGGCATGAACCACCATCATCAACATAATATTGCCTTGAAACTTCTCCAACAGCTCTGGCAGCTAGGCTTGCATGTTCTTCAAAATCAGCCGCTGCTTGAGCAGCAGAGGTACCATCCTTAAATTTCATGTTCCAACTCTGCCTGTCAATAGAAAACTTACCATTACCATCTCCAGAAAATGATTGCCCATGTTTCAACCTTTTATCCTTGAAACCTAAGTGGCATGAACCATCATCATCAACACAATATTGCCTTGAAAGTTCTACAACAGCTCAGGCAGCTCGGCTTGCATGTTCTGTAAACTCAGCCGCTGCTTGAGCAGCAGAGGTAGCATCCTTAAATTTCATGTTCCAATTCTGCTTGCCAACAGAAAAATTAACATAACCAGCTCTAGGAAATGCTTGCCCATGTTCCAACCTTTCATCCTTGAAACATAAGAGGCATGAACCACCATCATCAACTCAATATTGCCTTGAAAGTTCTACAACAACATTTGTATCTTGGCTTTCATGTTCTGCAAACTCAGTCGCTACTTGAGCAGCAGAGGTAGCATCCTTAAATTTTATTTTCCAATTTTGCCTGACAACAGTACAATTACCATTACCATCTCCAGGAAATGATTGCCCATGTTCCAACCTTTTATCCTTGAAACCTAAGTGGCATGAACCACCATCATTAACACAATATTGCCTTGAAAGTTCTCCAACAGCTCTGGCAGCTAGGCTTGCATGTTCTCCAAACTCAGTCGCTGCTTGAGCAGCAGAGGTAGCATTCTTAAATTTCATGTTCCAATTCTGCCTGCCAATAGAAAAATTACCATTACCATCTCAAGGAAATGATTTACCATGTGCCAACCTTTCATCCTTCAAACCTAAGTGGCATGAACCACCATCATCAACACAATATTGCCTTGAAAGTTCTCCAACATCTCTGGCATCTAGGCTTGCATATTCTCCAAAATCAGCTGCTACTTGAGTAGCAGAGGTAGCATCCTTAAATTTCATATTCCAATACTGCCTGCCAATAGAAAAATTAAAATTACCATCTCAAGGAAATGATTGCCCGTGTTCCAACCTTTCATCCTTGAAACCTAAGTGGCATGAACCACCATTACCAAAACAATATTGCCTTGAAAGTTCTCCAACAGCTCTGGCAGTTAGGCTTGCATATTCTCCAAAATCAGCCGCTGCTTGAGCAGCAGAGGTAGCATCCTTAAATTTTATGTTCCAATACTGCCGGCCAATAGGAAAATTACCATTACCATCTCAAGGAAATGATTGCCCATGTTCCAACCTTTCATCCTTGAAACGTAAGTGGCATGAACCACCATCATCAACACAATATTGCCTTGAAAGTTCTACAATAGCTTTGGCAGCTATGCTTGCATGTTGTGCAAACTCAGCCGCTGCTTGAGCAGCAGAGGTAGCATCCTTAAATTTCATGTTCCAATTCTGCTTGCCAACAGAAAAATTAACATAACCATCTCCAGGAAATGCTTGCCCATGTTCCAACCTTTCATCCTTGAAACCTAAGTGGCATGAACCACCATCATCAACTCAATATTGCCTTGAATGTTCTACAACAACATTTTTATCTAGGCTTGCATGTTCTGCATACTCAGTCGCTACTTGAGCAGCAGAGGTAGCATCCTTAAATTTCATTTTCCAATTCTGCCTGCCAACAGAACAATTACCATTACCATCTCCAGGAAATGATTGCCCATGTTCCAACCTTTTATCCTTGAAACCTAGGTGGCATGAACCACCATCATCAACACAATATTGCCTTGAAAGTTCTCCAACAGCTCTGGCAGCTAGGCTTGCATGTTCTCCAAACTCAGCCGCTGCTTGAGCAGTAGAGGTAGCATTCTTAAATTTCATGTTCCAATTCTGCCTGCCAATAGAAAAAGTACCATTACCATCACCAGGAAACGATTGCCCTTGTTCCAACCTTTCATCCTTGAATCCCAAGTGGCATGAACCACCATCATCAACACAATATTGACTTGAAAGTTCTACAACAGCTCTGGCAGCTAGGCTTGAATGTTCTACAAACTCAGCCGCTGCTTGAGCAGTAGAGATAGCATGCTTAAATTTCATGTTCCAATACTGCCTGCCAATAGAAAAGTTACCATTACCATCTCAAGGAAAGGATTTCCCGTGTTCCAACCTTTCATCCTTGAAACCTAAGTGGCATGAACCACCATTACCAACACAATATTTCCTTGAAAGTACTCTAACAGCTCTGGCAGCTAGGCTTGCATATTCTCCAAAATCAGCCGCTGCTTGAGCAGCAGAGGTAGCATCCTAAAATTCAATGTTCCAATACTGCCTGCCAATAGAAAAATTACCATTACCATCTCAAGGAAATGATTGCCCATGTTCCAACCTTTCATCCTTGAAACCTAAGTGGCATGAACCACCATCATCAACTCAATTTTTCCTTGAAAGTTCTACAACAACATTTGTATCTAGGCTTGCATGTTCTCCAAACTCCGCCGCTGCTTAAGCAGTAGAGGTAGCATTCTTAAATTTCATGTTCCAATTCTGCCTGCCAATAGAAATATTACCATTACCATCTCAAGGAAATGATTGCCCATGTTCCAACCTTTCATCCTTGAAACCTAAGTGGCATGAACTACCATCATCAACACAATATTGCCTTGAAAGTTCTCCAATAGCTCTGGCAGCTAGGCTTGCATATTCTCCAAAATCAGCCGCTGCTTGAGCAGCAAAGGTAGCATCCTTAAATTTCATGTTCCAATTCTGCCTGCCAATAGAAGAATTACCATTACCATCTCAAGGAAATGATTGCCCATGTTCCAACCTTTCATCCTTGAAACCTACGTGGCATGAACCACCATCATCAACACAATATTGCGTTGAAAGTTCTCCAACATCTCTGGCAGCTAGGCTTGCCTATTCTCCAAAATCAGCCGCTGCTTGAGCAGCAGAGGTACCATCCTTAAATTTCATGTTCCAACTCTGCCTGTCAATAGAAAAATTACCATTACCATCTCCAGAAAATGATTGCCCATGTTCCAACCTTTCATCCTTGAAACCTAAGTGGCATGAACCACCATCATCAACTCAATTTTTCCTCAAAAGTTCTCAACAACATTTGTATCTAGGCTTGCATGTTCTGCAAACTCAGTCGCTACTTGAGCAGCAGAGGTAGCATCCTTAAATTTCATTTTCCAATTCTGCTTGCCAACAGAACAATTACCATTACCATCTCCAGGAAATGATTGCCCATGTTCCAACCTTTCATCCTTCAAACCTAAGTGGTATGAACCACCATCATCAACACAATATTGCCTTGAAAGTTCTCCAACAGCTCTGGCAGCTAGGCTTGCATATTCTCCAAAATCAGCTGCTGCTTGAGTAGCAGAGGTAGCATCCTTAAATTTCATATTCCAATACTGCCTGCCAATAGAAAAATTACCATTACCATCTCAAGGAAATGATTGCCCATGTTCCAACCTTTCATCCTTGAAACCTAAGTGGTATGAACCACCATCATCAACTCAATTTTTCCTCGAAAGTTCTCAACAACATTTGTATCTAGGCTTGCATGTTCTGCAAACTCAGTCGCTACTTGAGCAGCAGAGGTAGCATCCTTAAATTTCATGTTCCAATACTGCCTGCCAATAGAAGAATTACCATTACCATCTCAAGGAAATGATTGCCCATGTTCCAACCTTTCATCATTGAAACCTAAGTGGCATGAACCACCATCATCAACACAATATTGCCTTGAAAGTTCTCCAACAGCTCTGGCAGCTAGGCTTGCATATTCTCCAAAATCAGCTGCTGCTTGAGTAGCAGAGGTAGCATCCTTAAATTTCATATTCCAATACTGCCTGCCAATAGAAAAATTACCATTACCATCTCAAGGAAATGATTGCCCATGTTCCAACCTTTCATCCTTGAAACCTAAGTGGTATGAACCACCATCATCAACTCAATTTTTCCTCGAAAGTTCTCAACAACATTTGTATCTAGGCTTGCATGTTCTGCAAACTCAGTCGCTACTTGAGCAGCAGAGGTAGCATCCTTAAATTTCATATTCCAATACTGCCTGCCAATAGAAAAATTACCATTACCATCTCAAGGAAATGATTGCCCGTGTTCCAACCTTTAATCCTTGAAACCTAAGTGGCATGAACCACCATTACAAACACAATATTTCCTTGAAAGTTCGCCAACAGCTCTGGCAGCTAGGCTTGCATATTCTCCAAAATCAGCCGCTGCTTGAGCAGCAGAGGTAGCATCCTTAAATTTCATGTTCCAATACTGCCTGCCAATAGAAAAATTACCATTACCATCTCAAGGAAATGATTGCCCATGTTCCAACCTTTCATCCTTGAAACCTAAGTGGCATGAACCACCATCATCAACACAATATTGCCTTGAAAGTTCTACAATAGCTCTGGCAGCTAGGCTTGCATGTTGTGCAAACTCAGCCGCTGCTTGAGTAGCAGAGGTAGCATCCTTAAATTTCATTTTCCAATTCTGCCTGCCAACAGAACAATTACCTTTACCATCTCCAGGAAATGATTGCCCATGTTCCAACCTTTTATCTTTGAAACCTTAGTGGCATGAACCACCATCATCAACACAATATTGCCTTGAAAGTTCTCCAACAGCTCTGGCAGCTAGGCTTGCATGTTCTCCAAACTCCGCCGCTGCTTAAGCAGTAGAGGTAGCATTCTTAAATTTCATGTTCCAATTCTGCCTGCCAATAGAAAAATTACCATTACCATCTCAAGGAAATGATTGCCCATGTTCCAACCTTTCATCCTTGAAACCTAAGTGGCATGAACTACCATCATCAACACAATATTGCCTTGAAAGTTCTCCAATAGCTCTGGCAGCTAGGCTTGCATATTCTCCAAAATCAGCCGCTGCTTGAGCAGCAGAGGTAGCATCCTTAAATTTCATGTTCCAATACTGCCTGCCAATAGAAAAATTACCATTACCATCTCAAGGAAATGATTGCCCATGTTCCAACCTTTCATCCTTGAAACCTAAGTGGCATGAACCACCATCATCAACACAATATTGCCTTGAAAGTTCTACAATAGCTCTGGCAGCTAGGCTTGCATGTTGTGCAAACTCAGCCGCTGCTTGAGTAGCAGAGGTAGCATCCTTAAATTTCATTTTCCAATTCTGCCTGCCAACAGAACAATTACCTTTACCATCTCTAGGAAATGATTGCCCTTGTTCCAACCTTTTATCCTTGAAACCTTAGGGCATGAACCACCATCATCAACATAATATTGCCTTGAAAGTTCTGCAACAGCTCTGGCAGCTAGGCTTGCATGTTCTCCAAACTCCGCGGCTGCTTGAGCAGTAGAGGTAGGATTCTTAAATTTCATGTTCCAATTCTGCCTGCCAATAGAAAAATTACCATTACCATCTCAAGGAAATGATTGCCCATGTTCCAACCTTTCATCCTTGAAACCTAAGTAGCATGAACTACCATCATCAACACAATATTGCGTTGAAGGTTCTCCAACAGCTCTGGCAGCTAGGCTTGCATATTCTCCAAAATCAGCCGCTGCTTGAGCAGCAGAGGTACCATCCTTAAATTTCATGTTCCAACTCTGCCTGTCAATAGAAAAATTACCATTATCATCTCCAGAAAATGATTGCCCATGTTCCAACCTTTCATCCTTGAAACCTAAGTGGCATGAACCACCATCATCAACTCAATTTTTCCTCGAAAGTTCTCAACAACATTTGTATCAAGGCTTGCATGTTCTGCAAACTCAGTCGCTACTTGAGCAGCAGAGGTAGCATCCTTAAATTTCATTTTCCAATTCTGCTTGCCAACAGAACAATTACCATTACCATCTCCAGGAAATGATTGCCCATGTTCCAACCTTTCATCCTTGAAACCTAAGTGGCATGAACTACCATCAGCAACACAATATTGCCTTGAAAGTTCTCCAACAGCTCTGGCAGCTAGGCTTGCATATTCTCCAAAATCAGCCGCTGCTTGAGCAGCAGAGGTAGCATCCTTAAATTTCATGTTCCAATACTGCCTGCCAATAGAAAAATTACCATTACCATCTCAAGGAAATGATTGCCCATGTTCCAACCTTTCATCCTTGAAACCTAAGTGGCATGAACCACTATCATCAACACAATATTGCCTTGAAAGTTCTACAATAGCTCTGGCAGCTAGGCTTGCATGTTGTGCAAACTCAGCCGCTGCTTGAGTAGCAGAGGTAGCATCCTTAAATTTCATTTTCCAATTCTGCCTGCCAACTGAACAATTACCTTTACCATCTCTAGGAAATGATTGCCCATGTTCCAACCTTTTATCCTTGAAACCTTAGGGCATGAACCACCATCATCAACACAATATTGCCTTGAAAGTTCTCCAACAGCTCTGGCAGCTAGGCTTGCATGTTCTCCAAACTCCGCCGCTGCTTGAGCAGTAGAGGTAGGATTCTTAAATTTCATGTTCCAATTCTGCCTGCCAATAGAAAAATTACCATTACCATCTCAAGGAAATGATTGCCCATGTTCCAACCTTTCATCCTTGAAACCTAAGTGGCATGAACTACCATCATCAACACAATATTGCGTTGAAGGTTCTCCAACAGCTCTGGCAGCTAGGCTTGCATATTCTCCAAAATCAGCCGCTGCTTGAGCAGCAGAGCTACCATCCTTAAATTTCATGTTCCAACTCTGCCTGTCAATAGAAAAATTACCATTATCATCTCCAGAAAATGATTGCCCAAGTTCCAACCTTTCATCCTTGAAACCTAAGTGGCATGAACCACCATCATCAACTCAATTTTTCCTCTAAAGTTCTCAACAACATTTGTATCAAGGCTTGCATGTTCTGCAAACTCAGTCGCTACTTGAGCAGCAGAGGTAGCATCCTTAAATTTCATTTTCCAATTCTGCTTGCCAACAGAACAATTACCATTACCATCTCCAGGAAATGATTGCCCATGTTCCAACCTTTCATCCTTGAAACCTAAGTGGCATGAACTACCATCAGCAACACAATATTGCCTTGAAAGTTCTCCAACGGCTCTGGCAGCTAGGCTTGCATATTCTCCAAAATCAGCCGCTGCTTGAGCAGCAGAGGTAGCATCCTTAAATTTCATGTTCCAATACTGCCTGCCAATAGAAAAATTACCATTACCATCTCAAGGAAATGATTGCCCATGTTCCAACCTTTCATCCTTGAAACCTAAGTGGCATGAACCACCATCATCAACACAATATTGCCTTGAAAGTTCTACAATAGCTCTGGCAGCTAGGCTTGCATGTTGTGCAAACTCAGCCGCTGCTTGAGTAGCAGAGGTAGCATCCTTAAATTTCATTTTCCAATTCTGCCTGCCAACAGAACAATTACCTTTACCATCTCTAGGAAATGATTGCCCATGTTCCAACCTTTTATCCTTGAAACCTTAGGGCATGAACCACCATCATCAACATAATATTGCCTTGAAAGTTCTCCAACAGCTCTGGCAGCTAGGCTTGCATGTTCTCCAAACTCTGCCGCTGCTTGAGCAGTAGAGGTAGCATTCATAAATTTCATGTTCCAATTCTGCCTGCCAATAGAAAAATTACCATTACCATCTCAAGGAAATGATTGCCCATGTTCCAACCTTTCATCCTTGAAACCTAAGTGGCATGAACTACCATCATCAACACAATATTGCGTTGAAGGTTCTCCAACAGCTCTGGCAGCTAGGCTTGCATATTCTCCAAAATCATCCGCTGCTTGAGCAGCATAGGTACCATCCTTAAATTTCATGTTCCAACTCTGCCTGTCAATAGAAAAATTACCATTATCATCTCCAGAAAATGATTGCCCATGTTCCAACCTTTCATCCTTGAAACCTAAGTGGCATGAACCACCATCATCAACTCAATTTTTCCTCGAAAGTTCTCAACAACATTTGTATCAAGGCTTGCATGTTCTGCAAACTCAGTCGCTACTTGAGCAGCAGAGGTAGCATCCTTAAATTTCATTTTCCAATTCTGCTTGCCAACAGAACAATTACCATTACCATCTCTAGGAAATGATTGTCCATGTTCCAACCTTTCATCCTTCAAACCTAAGTGGCATGAACCACCATCATCAACACAATATTGCCTTGAAAGTTCTCCAATAGCTCTGGCAGCTAGGCTTGCATATTCTCCAAAATCAGCTGCTGCTTGAGTAGCAGAGGTAGCAACCTTAAATTTCATATTCCAATACTGCCTGCCAATAGAAAAATTACCATTACCATCTCAAGGAAATGATTGCCCGTGTTCCAACCTTTCATCCTTGAAACCTAAGTGGCATGAACCACCATTACCAACACAATATTTCCTTGAAAGTTCGCCAACAGCTCTGGCAGCTAGGCTTGCATATTCTCCAAAATCAGCCGCTGCTTGAGCAGCAGAGGTAGCATCCTTAAATTTCATGTTCCAATACTGCCTGCCAATAGAAAAATTACCATTACCATCTCAAGGAAATGATTGCCCATGTTCCAACCTTTCATCCTTGAAACCTAAGTGGCATGAACCACCATCATCAACACAATATTGCCTTGAAAGTTCTACAATAGCTCTGGCAGCTAGGCTTGCATGTTGTGCAAACTCAGCCGCTGCTTGAGTAGCAGAGGTAGCATCCTTAAATTTCATTTTCCAATTCTGCCTGCCAACAGAACAATTACCTTTACCATCTCCAGGAAATGATTGCCCATGTTCCAACCTTTTATCCTTGAAACCTTAGTGGCATGAACCACCATCATCAACACAATATTGCCTTGAAAGTTCTCCAACAGCTCTGGCAGCTAGGCTTGCATGTTCTCCAAACTCCGCCGCTGCTTGAGCAGTAGAGGTAGCATTCTTAAATTTCATGTTCCAATTCTGCCTGCCAATTGAAAAATTACAATTACCATCTCAAGGAAATGATTGCCCATGTTCCGACCTTTCATCCTTGAAACCTAAGTGGCATGAACTACCATCATCAACACAATATTGCCTTGAAAGTTCTCCAACAGCTCTGGCAGCTAGGCTTGCATATTCTCCAAAATCAGCCGCTGCTTGAGCAGCAGAGGTAGCATCCTTAAATTTCATGTTCCAATACTGCCTGCCAATAGAAAAATTACCATTACCATCTCAAGGAAATGATTGCCCATGTTCCAACCTTTCATCCTTGAAACCTAAGTGGCATGAACCACCATCATCAACACAATATTGCCTTGAAAGTTCTACAATAGCTCTGGCAGCTAGGCTTGCATGTTGTGCAAACTCTGCCGCTGCTTGAGTAGCAGAGGTAGCATCCTTAAATTTCATTTTCCAATTCTGCCTGCCAACAGAACAATTACCTTTACCATCTCCAGGATATGATTGCCCCATGTTCCAACCTTTCACCCTTGAAACCTAAGTGGCATGAACTACCATCATCAACACAATATTGCGTCAAAGGTTCTCCAACAGCTCTGGCAGCTAGGCTTGCATATTCTCCAAAATCAGCCGCTGCTTGAGCATCAGAGGTACCATCCTTAAATTTCATGTTCCAACTCTGCCTGTCAATAGACAAATTACCATTATCATCTCCAGAAAATGATTGCCCATGTTCCAACCTTTCATCCTTGAAACCTAAGTGGCATGAACCACCATCATCAGCTCAATATTTCCTTGAAAGTTCTCAACAACATTTGTATCTAGGCTTGCATGTTCTGCAAACTCAGTCGCTACTTGAGCAGCAGAGGTAGCATCCTTAAATTTCATTTTCTAATTCTGCTTGCCAACAGAACAATTACCATTACCATCTCTAGGAAATGATTGCCCATGTTCCAACCTTTTATCCTTGAAACCTAAGTGGCATGAACCACCATCATCAACACAATAATGCCTTGAAAGTTCTCCAACAGCTCTGGCAGCTAGGCTTGCATGTTCTCCAAACCCAGCCGATGCTTGAGCAGTAGAGGTACCATCCTTAAATTTCATATTCCAACTCTGCCTGTCAATAGAAAAATTACCATTACCATCTCAAGGAAATGATTGCCCATGTTCCAACCTTTCAACCTTGAAAACTAAGTGACATGAACCACCATCATCAACACAATATTGCCTTGAAAGTTCTATAACAGGTCTGCCAGCCAGTCTTGCATGTTCTCCAAAATCAGCCGCAGCTTGAGCAGCAGAGGTAGCATCCTTAAATTTCATGTTCCAATACTGCCTGCCAATAGAAAAATTACCATTACCATCTCAAGGAAATGATTGCCCATGTTCCAACCTTTCATCCTTGAAACCTAAGTGGCATGAACCACCATCATCAACACAATATTGCCTTGAAAGTTCTACAATAGCTCTGGCAGCTAGGCTTGCATGTTGTGCAAACTCTGCCGCTGCTTGAGTAGCAGAGGTAGCATCCTTAAATTTCATTTTCCAATTCTGCCTGCCAACAGAACAATTACCTTTACCATCTCCAGGATATGATTGCCCCATGTTCCAACCTTTCACCCTTGAAACCTAAGTGGCATGAACTACCATCATCAACACAATATTGCGTCAAAGGTTCTCCAACAGCTCTGGCAGCTAGGCTTGCATATTCTCCAAAATCAGCCGCTGCTTGAGCATCAGAGGTACCATCCTTAAATTTCATGTTCCAACTCTGCCTGTCAATAGACAAATTACCATTATCATCTCCAGAAAATGATTGCCCATGTTCCAACCTTTCATCCTTGAAACCTAAGTGGCATGAACCACCATCATCAGCTCAATATTTCCTTGAAAGTTCTCAACAACATTTGTATCTAGGCTTGCATGTTCTGCAAACTCAGTCGCTACTTGAGCAGCAGAGGTAGCATCCTTAAATTTCATTTTCTAATTCTGCTTGCCAACAGAACAATTACCATTACCATCTCTAGGAAATGATTGCCCATGTTCCAACCTTTTATCCTTGAAACCTAAGTGGCATGAACCACCATCATCAACACAATAATGCCTTGAAAGTTCTCCAACAGCTCTGGCAGCTAGGCTTGCATGTTCTCCAAACCCAGCCGATGCTTGAGCAGTAGAGGTACCATCCTTAAATTTCATATTCCAACTCTGCCTGTCAATAGAAAAATTACCATTACCATCTCCAGAAAATGATTGCCCATGTTCCAACCTTTTATCCTTGAAACCTAAGTGGCATGAACCATCATCATCAACACAATATTGACTTGAAAGTTCTACAACACCTCTGGCAGCTAGGCTTGCATGTTCTACAAACTTAGCTGCTACTTCAGCAGCAGAGGTAGCATCCTTAAATTTCATGTTCCAGTTCTGCCTGCCAATAGAACAATTACCATTACCATCTCTAGGAACTGATTGCCCATGTTCCACCCTCTTATCCTTGAAACCTAAGTGGCATGAACCACCATCATCAACACAATATTACCTTGAAAGTTCTACAACAACTCTGGTAGCTAGGCTTGTATTTAATGCAAACTCAACCGCTGCTTGAGCAGTAGAGGTAGCATCTTTAAATTTCATGTTCCAATTCTGCCTGCCAATAGAACAATTACCATTACCATCTCAACGAAATGATTTCCCATGTTCCAACCTTTCATCCTTGAAAACTAAGTGGCATGAACCACCATCATCAACACAATATTGCCTTGAAAGTTCTATAACAACTCTGGCACCTAGGCTTGGATGTTATGCAAACTCAACCGCTGCTTGAGCAGCAAAGGTACCATCCTTTAATTTCATGGTCCAATTCTGCCTGCCAATAGAAAATTTACCATCTTCAGGAAATGATTGCCCATGTTCCAACCTTTCATCTTGGAAACCTAAGTGGTATGAACCACCATCATCAACACAATATTGCCTTGAAAGTTCTACAACAGCTCTGGCAGCTAGGCTTGCATGTTCTGCAAACTCAGCCGCTGCTTGAGCAACAGAGATAGCATGCTTAAATTTCATGTTCCAATACTGCCTGCCAATAGAAAAATTACCATTACCATCTCAAGGAAATGATTGCCCATGTTCCAACCTTTCATCCTTGAAAACCAAGTGGCATGAACCACCATCATCAACACAATATTGCCTTGAAAGTTCTACAACAGCTCTGGCAGCTAGGCTTGCATATTCTGCAAACTCAACCGCTGCTTAAGCAGCAGAGGTAGCATCCATAAATTTCATATTTCAATTATGCCTGCCAATAGAAAAATTACCATTACCATCTCTAGGAAATGATTGCCCATGTTCCAACCTTTCATCCTTCAAAACTAAGTGGCATGAACCACCATCATCAACACAATATTGCCTTGAAAGTTCTACAACAGCTCTGGCAGTTAGGCTTGCATGTTCTGCAAACTCAGTCGCTACTTGAGCAGCAGAGGTAGAATCCTTAAATTTCAAGTTCCAATTCTGGCTGCAAATAGAAAAATTACCATTACCATCTCCACGAAACGATTGCTTTTGTTCCAACCTTTCATCCTTGAATCCCAAGTGGTATGAACCACCATCATCAACACAATATTGACTTGAAAGTTCTACAACAGCTCTGGCAGCTAGGCTTGCATGTTCTGCACACTCAGCCGCTGCTTGAGCAGCATAGGTAGTATCCTTAAATTTCATGTTCCAATTCTGCCTGCCAATAGAAAACTTACCATTACCATCTCCAGAAAACGATTACCTTTGTTCCAACCTTTTATCCTTGAAACCCAAGTGGCATGAACCACCATCATCAACACAATATTGCCTTGAAAGTTATACAACAACTCTGGCATCTTGGCTTGCATTTTCTGCAAACTCAGCTGCTGCTTGAGCAGTAGAGGTAGCATCCTTAAATTTCATATTCCAATTATGCCTGCCAATAGGAAAATTACCATTACCATCTCCAAGAAACGATTGCCCTTGTTCCAACCTTTCATCCATGAAACCCAAGTGGCATGAACCACTATCATAAACACAATATTGCCTTGAAAGTTCTACAACAGCTCTGGCAGCTAGGCTTGTATGTTCTGAAAACTCAGCCGCTGCTTGAGCAACAGAGATAGTATGCTTAAATTTCTTGTTCCAATACTGCCTGCCAATAGAAAAATTACCATTACCATCTCAAGGAAATGATTGCCCATGTTCCAACCTTTCATCCTTGAAAACCAAGTGGCATGAACCACCATTATCAACACAATATTGCCTTGAAAGTTCTACAACAGCTCTGGCAGCTAGGCTTGCATGTTCTGCAAACTAAACCACTACTTGAGCAGCAGAGGTAGCATCCTTAAATTTCATATTCCAATTATGCCTGCCAGTAGGAATATTACCATTACCATCTCCAGGAAATGATTGCCCATGTTCCAACCTTTCATCCTTCAAAACTAAGTGGCATGAACCACCATCATCAACACAATATTGCCTTGAAAGTTCTACAATAGCTATGGCAGTTGGGCTTGCATGTTCTGCAAACTCAGTCATTACTTGAGGAGCAAAGGTAGCATCCTTAAATTTCATGTTCCAATTCTGGCTGCCAATAGAAAAATTACCATTACCATCTCCAGGAACGTTTTTTCATGTTCCAACCTTTCATCCCTGAAAACCAAGTGGCATGAACCACCACCATCATCACAATATTGCCTTAAAAGTTCTACAACAGCTCTGGAAGCTAGGCTTGCATGTTCTGCAAACTCAACCGCTACTTGAGCAGCAGAGGTAGCATCCTTAAATTTCATATTCCAATTTTGCCTACCAATAGAAAACTTACCATTACCATCTCCAGGAAATGATTGCCCATGTTCCAACCTTTCATCTTTCAAAACTAAGTGGCATGAACCACCATCATCAACACAGTATTGCCTTGAAAGTTCTACAATAGCTCTGGCAGCTAGGCTTGCATGTTGTGCAAACTCAGCCGCTGCTTGAGTAGCAGAGGTAGCATCCTTAAATTTCATTTTCCAATTCTGCCTCCCAACAGAACAATTACCTTTACCATCTCCAGGAAATGATTGCCCATGTTCCAACCTTTTATCCTTGAAACCTTAGTGGCATGAACCACCATCATCAACACAATATTGCCTTGAAAGTTCTCCAACAGCTCTGGCAGATAGGCTTGCATGTTCTCCAAACTCCGCCGCTGCTTGAGCAGTAGAGGTAGCATTCTTAAATTTCATGTTCCAATTCTGCCTGCCAATTGAAAAATTACAATTACCATCTCAAGGAAATGATTGCCCATGTTCCAACCTTTCATCCGTGAAACCTAATTGGCATGAACTACCATCATCAACACAATATTGCCTTGAAAGTTCTCCCACAGCTCTGGCAGCTAGGCTTGCATATTCTCCAAAATCAGCTGCTGCTTGAGCAGCAGAGGTAGCATCCTTAAATTTCATGTTCCAATACTGCCTGCCAATAGAAAAATTACCATTACCATCTCAAGGAAATGATTGCCCATGTTCCAACCTTTCATCCTTGAAACCTAAGTGGCATGAACCACCATCATCAACACAATATTGCCTTGAAAGTTCTACAATAGCTCTGGCAGCTAGGCTTGCATGTTGTGCAAACTCAGCCGCTGCTTGAGTAGCAGAGGTAGCATCCTTAAATTTCATTTTCCAATTCTGCCTGCCAACAGAACAATTACCTTTACCATCTCCAGGAAATGATTGCCCATGTTCCAACCTTTTATCCTTGAAACCTTAGGGCATGAACCACCATCATCAACACAATATTGCCTTGAAAGTTCTCCAACAGCTCTGGCAGCTAGGCTTGCTTGTTCTCCAAACTCCGCCGCTGCTTGAGCAGTAGAGGTAGCATTCTTAAATTTCATGTTCCAATTCTACCTGCCAATAGAAAAATTACCATTACCATCTCAAGGAAATGATTGCCCATGTTCCAACCTTTCACCCTTGAAACCTAAGTGGCATGAACTACCATCATCAACACAATATTGCGTTGAAGGTTCTCCAACAGCTCTGGCAGCTAGGCTTGCATATTCTCCAAAATCAGCCGCTGCTTGAGCAGCAGAGGTACCATCCTTAAATTTCATGTTCCAACTCTGCCTGTCAATAGAAAAATTACCATTATCATCTCCAGAAAATGATTGCCCATGTTCCAACCTTTCATCCTTGAACCCTAAGTGGCATGAACCACCATCATCAGCTCAATATTTCCTTGAAAGTTCTCAACAACATTTGTATCTAGGCTTGCATGTTCTGCAAACTCAGTCGCTACTTGAGCAGCAGAGGGGTCATCCTTAAATTTCATTTTCCAATTCTGCTTGCCAACAGAACAATTACCATTACCATCTCTAGGAAATGATTGCCCATGTTCCACCCTCTTATCCTTGAAACCTAAGTGGCATGAACCACCATCATCAACACAATATTACCTTGAAAGTTCTACAACAACTCTGGCAGCTAGGCTTGTATTTAATGCAAACTCAACCGCTGCTTGAGCAGTAGAGGTACCATCCTTAAATTTCATGTTCCAACTCTGCCTGTCAATAGAAAAATTACCATTACCATCTCCAGAAAATGATTGCCCATGTTCCAACCTTTTATCCTTGAAACCTAAGTGGCATGAACCATCATCATCAACACAATATTGACTTGAAAGTTCTACAACACCTCTGGCAGCTAGGCTTGCATGTTCTACAAACTCAGCTGCTACTCGAGCAGCAGAGGTAGCATCCTTAAATTTCATGTTCCAGTTCTGCCTGCCAACAGAACAATTACCATTACCATCTCTAGGAACTGATTGCCCATGTTCCACCCTCTTATCCTTGAAACCTAAGTGGCATGAACCACCATCATCAACACAATATTACCTTGAAAGTTCTACAACAACTCTGGCAGCTAGGCTTGTATTTAATGCAAACTCAACCGCTGCTTGAGCAGTAGAGGTAGCATCTTTAAATTTCATGTTCCAATTCTGCCTGCCAATAGAACAATTACCATTACCATCTCAACGAAATGATTTCCCATGTTCCAACCTTTCATCCTTGAAAACTAAGTGGCATGAACCACCATCATCAACACAATATTGCCTTGAAAGTTCTATAACAACTCTGGCAGCTAGGCTTAGATGTTATGCAAACTCAACCGCTGCTTGAGCAGCAGAGGTACCATCCTTTAATTTCATGGTCCAATTCTGCCTGCCAATAGAAAATTTACCATCTTCAGGAAAATGAACCACCATCATCAACACAATATTGCCTTGAAAGTTCTACAACAGCTCTGGCAGCTAGGCTTGCATGTTCTGCAAACTCAGCCGCTGCTTGAGCAACAGAGATAGCATGCTTAAATTTCATGTTCCAATACTGCCTGCCAATAGAAAAATTACCATTACCATCTCAAGGAAATGATTGCCCATGTTCCAACCTTTCATCCTTGAAAACCAAGTGGCATGAACCACCATCATCAACACAATATTGCCTTGAAAGTTCTACAACAGCTCTGGCAGCTAGGCTTGCATGTTCTGCAAACTAAACCGCTGCTTGAGCAGCAGAGGTAGCATCCATAAATTTCATATTTCAATTATGCCTGCCAATAGGAATATTACCATTACCATCTCCAGGAAATGATTGCCCATGTTCCAACCTTTCATCCTTCAAAACTAAGAGGCATGAACCACCATCATCAACACAATATTGCCTTGAAAGTTCTACAATAGCTATGGCAGTTGGGCTTGCATGTTCTGCAAACTCAGTCATTACTTGAGCAGCAAAGGTAGCATCCTTAAATTTCATGTTCCAATTCTGGCTGCCAATAGAAAAATTACCATTACCATCTCCAGGAAACGATTTCCCATGTTCCAACCTTTCATCCTTGAAAACCAAGTGGCATGAACCACCATCATCAACACAATATTGCCTTGAAAGTTCTACAACAGCTCTGGCAGCTAGGCTTGCATGTTCTGCAAACTCAACCGCTACTTGAGCAGCAGAGGTAGCATCCTTAAATTTCATATTCCAATTATGCCTGCCAATAGAAAAATTACCATTACCATCTCCAGGAAATGATTGCCCATGTTCCAACCTTTCATCCTTCAAAACTAAGTGGCATGACCCACCATCATCAACACAATATTGACTTGAAAGTTCTACAACAGCTCTGGCAGCTAGGCTTGCTTGTTCTGCACACTCAGCCGCTGCTTGAGCAGCAGAGGTAGTATCCTTAAATTTCATGTTCCAATTCTGCATGCCAATAGAAAACTTACCATTACCATCCCCAGGAAACGATTGTCTTTGTTCCAACCTTTCATCCTTGAAACCCAAGTGGCATGAACCACCATCATCAACACAATATTTCTTTGAAAGTTCTACAACAGCTCTGGCATCTAGGCTTGCATGTTCTGCAAACTCAGCCGCTGCTTGAGCAGTAGAGGTAGCATCCTTAAATTTCATATTCCAATTATGCCTGCCAATAGAAAAATTACCATTACCATCTCCAGGAAACGATTGCCCTTGTTCCAACCTTTCATCCTTGAAACCCAAGTGGCATGAACCACCATCATAAACACAATATTGCCTTGAAAGTTCTACAACAGCTCTGGCAGCTAGGCTTGCATGTTCTGCAAACTCAGCCGCTGCTTGAGCAACAGAGATAGCATGCTTAAATTTCATGTTCCAATACTGCCTGCCAATAGAAAAATTACCATTACCATCTCAAGGAAATGATTGCCCATGTTCCAACCTTTCATACTTGAAAACCAAGTGTCATGAACCACCATCATCAACACAATATTGCATTGAAAGTTCTACAACAGCTCTGGCAGTGTCACGACCCAACTGGAGGGTCATGACTAGCACCCGGGCCATACTTGCCGAGCACCAACATACATTTTATCTAACCTTCCTTATTATCTTTAAGGGCCGACAAGACCAATATAAATGGTAGACATGGATCATGAACATCCAACAATGAAAGATAATGTCATGAACATACGTAACATGGGACGACAAGACTGTCAAGAAAATATATATATGGTACGAGCTACCATGGTGCCATGAATGACTATACAACAAAAATCAGTCGACAAGGCATTCCAAACCATACATGAGTCGACACCTATCTATGAGCCTCTAAAAGAACATAAGTGCTACAACATTGCCGGAACAGGGCCCCGACATACCCATAATGTCTATAACAAAAATGCATACCAAGACCACAGCAAGTCCGGAGAAAGGATCTTGCCAATAACGCTCAACCGGATAGCCTACTGTGATAGGGGGAGCTGCGTCTCCCCGTCTATCAGGACCTGCAGCACGACATGCAGCGTCCACAAATAAAAAGGACGTCAGTACGAATAAAGTACTGAGTATGTAAGGCAGAATAGCATAAGTAAGAACAATAATGTAAACAGTGATAGGGAATATACAACTTGTGACATCTGGGTACCTCTGAGGGCTACTGACATGAAATACATGATACATACATATATATGTACATAAACTTTTAAAACATATGCCTTTGTGGGCATCATCAACATCATATCGTACCCGGCCGTAATAGGCTCGGTAAAACGTACCCGGCCATCATAGGGCTCGGTAGAATCGTACCCGGCCACGTGGAGCTCGGTAAAACCCAACTGATCAGTGGTTGCACAATAGGTGCCATACCCGGCCGACTATAGCGCGGCTCGGTAGAGTAAAATAGATACACATATATGATGCATGATGGACTCATTGGAATCACATTTTGAACCTTTTGGAGTGACGAAAGGTCGGTATCCTTCGTACACGTTATTAGAATTAACTCTTCATCAAGAATCTTATAAGAATCAGGAACTACCAACAACATTGATAATATAAGAATAAGAGAAGTAACATCAATATCAATCGTTTCATAAGAAGGGCAGCAATGTAAGTACTGCTAGCTTCTAAGAGTAGAGTATCTTTGGGAGCTCGTTCATTACATTATGTACAATCGGAGTCGTGCAAAAGAATTAAGGGGATAGCCTCACATACCTTGTATATACTGCCCAACCTCAATCTATGCAAATGTCACGACTCCTTAGTCTACAATAAAAGAAATGACACTATCATTATCGTTTAAGCGTCGTAACTATTATGTATCGACCGCAACCTATTTTACGATGAAACGGACAGCACCTCCCCTATTTATATGACTTCACACAAGTCAATACAATCACCAAACAGCCCAAACAACATCATTAATAATCATATTGAGCCTCCAAAACAGTCCACCAACTAACAACATTACTACCAAGCCTTTCGATATATATTTCACAAGTTCTAGCATCAACGACTTAGCCACAACTTGGATAATCTTAAATATATATAGAGTAAGAGGTTCCTTACCTTTAAACAGAAAGAACAACTCCAATTTGACCTTAATTTTCCACGAAATATCCCTTCAATTCTGCCACAAGAACAAGGAAGCGAAACTAGCAATTAATTCGGGTTTTTCGGCACTAGAATTACTTTAGAAGACTTGAAATCACCTAGGGTTGATATTTAAAACTTGAAGGTGTATTTACAGAACATAAAGCACTTAAAACAACCTCCCACACGAGCTGGAACAACACAAAAATCAGCAACAACAAGAAGAACAAGAAACTTACTAGCACCACTGGATTTCCGACATTTGATTTGTGTTGTTTGCCCTTTGTTTGGGTCTTGGATCATGAGAGAACCTTGAGAGAATGTTCTTAGGGTTATAAGGTCTGAATATACTGAAAAATAATGACTTAAAACGGGGTTGAGGTATCTTATATATGTCCAAATGTCTTAAACCGCCTTTGTGGGCCCCACAGAGAGCAGCTTGGCGCACTCTCGTGAAAACGCGAATATCTCTCTATTCCGAGATCGTATCGACGAATGGTTTAATGCGTTGGAAACTAGACTCATAGATCTTCAATTTGATAGGTAGAGCACCCCATAATTCCAAGCAAATTGGGAGAAAAATGCAGTAACATTTGACCTAATATTTAAGTAATATTATAAACCTAAGTTGCGACAACTTTTATCGACTTTTGTTTCATAACTCGCTTGACTTCAAGACTTATGATACGTATATTATATGATTCAAATACATTAAGACAAGATCTCTTGGGATAGTTAATCACCTCTAGTGTTACCCGAAAATACAGGTTACAACATCCTTGATTCGTTTAACTTCTAATACTTCTTAACCACTCTTATACACCCTTGTATCGTTTAAGACCAATAGGATTAACTTCTTATCATCTCACAGATAATATCTTCTTGGATTTACGTCGACTAACTTACGGCATGATCTATGGTATGCAAATTTGGGTTGTAACATCCTCTCCCCCTTAGGAACATTCGTCCTCGAATGTAAGGGTTTATGGGGTGTCTAATTCATCGTGGATTCCGACGGAAATTTCCGGCTGAACTTCCCCTATAAAATGGACACTAGCCAAACTTGCAAGTAGTTAAACCCAACCTATGGCCTTACAAGACTATACAAAGCATTATGTATATGTACATTATCTGCATATCACCATTTTGTATTAAAAAAAAGAGTATTCACAAGCTATTGCTTACCTTATAGAGCCGTTTCACTTTATAATGCGTCCTTCTTTCCCCCGGCATCCTCGTTATTTTCACTCTGGAATAGGTAAGGGTATTTATACTTCATCTCCTCTTCTGCTTCACATGTCATTTCTTCTATATTCTTGTTCATCCATAATACTTTCACGGAAGCTACATCCTTTATTCTCAGCTTGCGGACTTGTCGATCTAATATAGACACTAGCAATTCATCATATGATAGATCCTTTGTAACTTGTACATCTTTGATAGGGATGACCCGAGAAAGATCTCCAATACATTTCCTCAACATAGATACATGGAATACCGGGTGGACAAATTCCAATTCAGATGGCAATTCTATCTCGTAAGCAACCTGTCCAATTCGTCGAAGAATTTTGTACGGCCCAATATACCGCGGACTCAACTTACCCTTCTTCCCAAAACGCATAACACCTTCATCGGCGAGATCTTCAGGAAAACCCAATCACCAACCTCAAATTCCAGATCACGACATCGGACATCGGAATAAGACTTTTGCCTGCTTTGTGCCGTCCTCAGTCGCTCTTGTATCACTTTCACCTTCTCAATGGCTTGGTGAATCAAATCTTGCCTATATAATTATGTTTCACCGACTTCGAACCATCCAACTGGTGATCTACATCTCATCACGTACAGTGCCTCATACGGGGCCATTTTAATACTGGAATGGTAGCTATTATTGTAGGCAAATTCTATAAGTGCCAGATGGTCATCCCAATTCCCCTTAAAATCTAGAACATATGCTCGTAGCATATCTTCAAGCGTCTGAATGGTACGTTCAGCCTGTCCGTCAGTCTGCGGATGGAATACAGTGCTAAGATTTACTTGTGTGCCTAAACCCTTCTGAAAAGACCTCCAAAAGTGAGCCATAAATTGAGCTCCTCGGTCTGATATAATAGATACCGGCACACCATGAAGCCTAACAATCTCCTTGATATATAACTTCGCATAATATTCAGCCGTGTAAGTTATCTTAACTGGTAGAAAATGGGCAGATTTTGTAAGTCGATGAACTATAACCCAGATGGAGTCAAACTTATGATAAGAGCGAGGTAATCCAATAATAAAGTCCATAATCACCTCCCATTTCCAGGTCAGAATCTTTATATTCTGATTCAATCCACTGGGTTTCTGATGCTCGATCTTTACTTGTTGACAATTAGGACACTGAGCTACAAATTCTGCATTAGACTCCTTCATGTTATCCCACAAATACTGCTCCTTAACGTCATGATACATCTTTGTCGAGCCGGGATGGATAGAATAACGGGACTGATGAATCTCAATCATAATCTTCTCTCGCAACCCTGCCACACTAGGCACACATAATTGGCCCTGGTATCTCAGTGTCCCATCTCCTCCGATCTTGAAAGCTGTAATCTTACACTGCTGAATTCCCTCTCTCAATCTTACTAAGGTAGGATCTTCATATTGCCGTGCTTTTACCTCGGCTACCAAAGATGATTTTGCTGTATTCTGTACAGTAACACCTCCGTCATCAGAGTCCAACAATCTGATTCTCATATTGGCCAGCTGGTGAAGCTCTTTGGTCAACCCTTCTCTACCTGCCTCAATATGTATTAAGCTTCCCATTGACTTATGGCTGAGAGCGTCTGCCATAACATTGGCTTTACCGGGATGGTACAATATCTCGACGTCGTAGTTTTTTTAGTAATTCAAGCCACCTACGCTGCCTCAAATTCAACTCCTTCTACTTGAAGATGTATTGTAAACTCTTGTGATCTGTGTAGATGTCAACATGGATGTCGTATAAGTAGTGTCGCCATATCTTCAAAGCATATATTACTGCAGCCAATTCCAAATCATGAGTCGGGTAATTATTTTCATGCTTCTTTAATTGTCTTGATGCATAAGCAATCACCTTCCCACGTTGCATCAATAAGCACCCCAAACCTATACCTGAGGCATCACAATATACCACATAACCTTCTGTTCCTTCTGGGAGAGTGAGCATTGGCGCGGATGTCAATCGATTCTTTAGCTCCTGAAAACTATGTTCACAAGCATCAGACCACTGGAACTTGGTAGTTTTCTATGTTAACTTAGTCAATGGTGATGATATAGAGGAAAACCCTTCTACAAACCGCCTATAATATCCTGCTAGCCCCAGGAAGCTGCGGACTTCTGACGGTGTTGTAGGTCTCGGCCAATTCTTCACTGCATCGATCTTTTGAGTGTCGACACTAATACCCTCATCAGATATCACATGGCCAAGGAATGCTACTGAGTTCAGCCAGAATTCACATTTAGAGAGCTTAGCATATAACTTATGATCCTGAAGGGTCTGTGCATAAGCCTGAATACGGGAAATATCCATGCCCTCTACCAAGGAGGCTGTTGTGCACTCATTTATCAGATGTGGTCCCAACCCGTTCACGAACAGGTGCAACCTATCACTCATCTCGGCCACCATATGGGGAGTATACCTTGCTAAAGAATCAAACTGTATACTATACTCTCGTACACTCATATTACCATATCGAAGGTTCAAGAACTTATCAGCTCTAGTTCGTCGTATCTCAGCTGGCAAGTAGTGACGAAGAAAGGCCTCAGAAAATTCCTTCCACACGGCTAGAGGAGCGTTCGGACCCCTAGATCTCTCCCAACTATCATACCAGAAAACCGCTAAATCCCGTAACCGATAAGAAGCCAACTCTACTGCCTCCGTATCACTAGCATGCATAACCCGCAATGTACGATGAACCTGATCAATAAATGTTTGTGGGTCCTCCTTGGGATCTGATCCGGTAAACACTGGAGGGTCTAGATTAATAAAATCACGAACTCTCGCACTAACCGGTTTATCAGCAACACCGGTATTCTGCCTCTGAGCCTGAGCAGCTACCAAGCTAGTCAACAACTGCACTGCACTGCGCATATCGTGGTTTGTAGTGCCAGACGGAGGAACTGGATGTACTGGGTGCCTCCTAATATCCTCTGGAGGAGACGGAGAGGTATGAGATGGCATCTCACTCTGAGCCTCACTTTGGCCTGCTCTGGCTGGAGGCACCTGAATGTTACCCTCTCCCACAGCTGTATCAAGCCGTTTACTAATCGCTTGCTTCCTAGTCGAAGGCATCGCTGAAAGAAAACAATGTGAATATTAGATATGAACACTTACGACTCAACTCTACGCACGATCTAGATTTAGGAAGAAGGTAACAACCCTAGATGTCATGTAGCCTCCTGATTATAAATGTGGCGCGCTACACATCCATAATCAAAACTCTACTAGACACGGCTCATAGACAACCCCTAGGACAGACTTGCTCTGATACCAAGTTTGTCACGACCCAACTGGAGGGTCATGACTAGCACCCGGGCCATACTTGCCGAGCACCAACATACATTTTATCTAACCTTCCTTATTATCATTAAGGGCCGACAAGACCAATATAAATGGTAGACATGGATCATGAACATCCAACAATGAAAGATAATGTAATGAACATACGTAACATGGGATGACAAGACTGTCAAGAAAATATATATATGGTACGAGCTACCATGGTGCCATGAAAGACTATACAACAAAAATCAGTCGACAAGGCATTCCAAACCATACATGAGTCGACACCTGTCTATGAGCCTCTAAAAGAACATAAGTGCTACAACATTGCCGGAACAGGGCCCCGACATACCCATAATGTCTATAACAAAAATGCATACCAAGACCACGGCAAGTCCGGAGAAAGGATCTTGCCAATAACGCTGAACCGGATAGCCTACTGTGATGGGGGAGCTGCGTCTACCCGTCTATCAGGACCTGCAGCACGACATGCAGCGTCCACAAATAAAAAGGACGTCAGTACGAATAAAGTACTGAGTATGTAAGGCAGAATAGCATAAGTAAGAACAATAATGTAAACAGTGATAGGGAATATACAACCTGTGACATCTGGGTACCTCTGAGGGCTACTGACATGAAATACATGATACATACATATATATATACATAAACTTTTAAAACATATGCCTTTGTGGGCATCATCATCATCATATCGTACCCGGCCGTAATAGGCTCGGTAAAACGTACCCGGCCATCATAGGGCTCGGTAGAATCGTACCCGGCCACGTGGAGCTCGGTAAAACCCAACTGATCAGTGGTTGCACAATAGGTGCCATACCCGGCCGACTATAGCGCGGCTCGGTAGAGTAAAATAGATACACATATATGATGCATGATGGACTCATTGGAATCACATTTTGAACCTTTTGGAGTGACGAAAGGTCGGTATCCTTCGTACACGTTATTAGAATTAACTCTTCATCAAGAATCTTATAAGAATCAGGAACTACCAACAACATTGATAATATAAGAATAAGAGAAGTAACATCAATATCAATCGTTTCATAAGAAGGGCAGCAATGTAAGTACTGCTAGCTTCTAAGAGTAGAGTATCTTTGGGAGCTCGTTCATTACATTATGTACAATCGGAGTCGTGCAAAAGAATTAAGGGGATAGCCTCACATACCTTGTATATACTGCCCAACCTCAATCTATGCAAATGTCACGACTCCTTAGTCTACAATAAAAGAAATGACACTATCATTATCGTTTAAGCGTCGTAACTATTATGTATCGACCGCAACCTATTTTACGATGAAACGGACAGCACCTCCCCTATTTATATGACTTCACACAAGTCAATACAATCACCAAACAGCCCAAACAACATCATTAATAATCATATTGAGCCTCCAAAACAGTCCACCAACTAACAACATTACTACCAAGCCTTTCGATATATATTTCACAAGTTCTAGCATCAACGACTTAGCCACAACTTGGATAATCTTAAATATATATAGAGTAAGAGGTTCCTTACCTTTAAACAGAAAGAACAACTCCAATTTGACCTTAATTTTCCACGAAATATCCCTTCAATTCTGCCACAAGAACAAGGAAGCGAAACTAGCAATTAATTCGGGTTTTTCGGCACTAGAATTACTTTAGAAGACTTGAAATCACCTAGGGTTGATATTTAAAACTTGAAGGTGTATTTACAGAACATAAAGCACTTAAAACAACCTCCCACACGAGCTGGAACAACACAAAAATCAGCAACAACAAGAAGAACAAGAAACTTACTAGCACCACTGGATTTCCGACATTTGATTTGTGTTGTTTGCCCTTTGTTTGGGTCTTGGATCATGAGAGAACCTTGAGAGAATGTTCTTAGGGTTATAAGGTCTGAATATACTGAAAAATAATGACTTAAAACGGGGTTGAGGTATCTTATATATGTCCAAATGTCTTAAACCGCCTTTGTGGGCCCCACAGAGAGCAGCTTGGCGCACTCTCGCGAAAACGCGAATATCTCTCTATTCCGAGATCGTATCGACGAATGGTTTAATGCGTTGGAAACTAGACTCATAGATCTTCAATTTGATAGGTAGAGCACCCCATAATTCCAAGCAAATTGGGAGAAAAATGCAGTAACATTTGACCTAATATTTAAGTAATATTATAAACCTAAGTTGCGACAACTTTTATCGACTTTTGTTTCATAACTCGCTTGACTTCAAGACTTATGCTACGTATATTATATGATTCAAATACATTAAGACAAGATCTCTTGGGATAGTTAATCACCTCTAGTGTTACCCGAAAATACAGGTTACAACATCCTTGATTCGTTTAACTTCTAATACTTCTTAACCACTCTTATACACCCTTGTATCGTTTAAGACCAATAGGATTAACTTCTTATCATCTCACAGATAATATCTTCTTGGATTTACGTCGACTAACTTACGGCGTGATCTATGGTATGCGAATTTGGGTTGTAACAGGCAGCTAGGCTTGCATGTTCTGCAAACTCAACCGCTACTTGAGCAGCAGAGGTAGCATCCTTAAATTTCATATTCCAATTATGACTGCCAATAGAAATAATACCATTACCATCTCCAGGAAATGATTGCCCATGTTCCAAACTTTCATCCATCAAAACTAAGTGGCATGAACCACCATCATCAACACAATATTGCCTTGAAAGTTCTACAATAGCTATGGCAGTTAGGCTTGCATGTTCTGCAAACTCAGTCATTAGTGGAGCAGCAAAGGTAGCATCCTTAAATTTCATGTTCCAATTCTGGCTGCCAATAGAAAAATTACCATTACCATCTCCAGGAAACGATTGCCCATGTTCCAACCTTTCATCCTTGAAAACCAAGTGGCATGAACCACCACCATCATCACAATATTGCCTTGAAAGTTTTACCACAGCTTTGGCATCTAGGCTTGCATGTTCTGCAAACTCAGCCGCTGCTTGAGCAGTAGAGGTAGCATCCTTAAATTTCATATTCCAATTATGCCTGCAAATAGAAAAATTACCATTACCATCACCAGGAAACGATTGCCCTTGTTCCAACCTTTCATCCTTGAAACCCAAGTGGCATGAACCAACATCATAAACACAATATTGCCTTGAAAGTTCTACAACAGCTCTGGCAGCTAGGCTTGTATGTTCTGCAAACTCAGCCGCTGCTTGAGCAATAGAGATAGTATGCTTAAATTTCATGTTCCAATACTGCCTGCCAATAGAATAATTACCATTACCATCTCAAGGAAATGATTGCCCATGTTCCAACCTTTCATCCTTGAAAACCAAGTGGCATGAACCACCATCATCAACACAATATTGTCTTAAAAGTTTTACAACAGCTCTGGCAGCTAGGCTTGCATGTTCTGCAAACTCAACCGCTACTTGAGCAGCAGAGGTAACATCCTTAAATTTCATATTCCAATTATGCCTGCTAATAGAAATATTACCATTACCATCTCCAGGAAATGATTGCCCATGTTTCAACCTTTCATCCTTCAAAAATTAACTGGCATGAACCACCATCATCAACACAATATTGCCTTGAAAGTTCTACAATAGCTATGGCAGTTAGGCTTGCATGTTCTGCAAACTCAGTCATTACTTGAGCAGCAAAGGTAGCATCCTTAAATTTCATGTTCCAATTTTGGCTGCCAATAGAAAAATTACCATTACCATCTCCAGGAAACGATTGCCCATGTTCCAACATTTCATCCTTGAAAACCAAGTGGCATGAACCACCACTATTATCACAATATTGCCTTGAAAGTTCTACAACAGCTCTGGCAGCTAGGCTTGTATGTTCTGCAAACTCAACCGCTACTTGAGCAGCAGAGGTAGCATCCTTAAATTTCATATTCCAATTATTCCTGCCAATAGAAAAATTACCATTACCATCTCCAGGAAATGATTGCCCATGTTCCAACCTTTCATCCTTCAAAACTAAGTGGCATGAACCACCATTATCAACTCAATATTTCCTTGAAAGTTCTACAACAGCTCTGGCAGCTAGGCTTGCATGTTCTGCAAACTCAACCGCTGCTTGAGCAGCAGAGGTAGCATCCATAAATTTCATATTTCAATTATGCCTGCCAATAGAAAAATTAGCATTACCATCTCTAGGAAATGATCGCCCATGTTCCAACCTTTCATCCTTCAAAACTAAGTGGCATGAACCACCATCATCAACACAATATTGCCTTGAAAGTTCTACAACAGCTCTGGCAGTTAGGCTTGCATGTTCTGCAAACTAAGTCGCTACTTGAGCAGCAGAGGTAGAATCCTTAAATTTCAAGTTCCAATTCTGGCTGGCAATAGAAAAATTACCATTACCATCTCCAGGAAACGATTGCCCTTGTTCCAACCTTTCATCCTTGAATCCCAAGTGGCATGAACCACCATCATCAACACAATATTGACTTGAAAGTTCTACAACAGCTTTGGCAGCTGGGCTTGCATGTTCTGCACACTCAGCCGCTGCTTGAGCAGTAGAGGTAGTATCCTTAAATTTCATGTTCCAATTCTGCCTGCCAATAGAAAACTTACCATTACCATCTCCAGGAAACGATTGCCTTTGTTCCAACATTTCATCCTTGAAACCCAAGTGGCATGAACCACCATCATCAACACAATAATGCCTTGAAAGTTGTACAACAGCTCTGGCATCTGGGCTTGCATGTTCTGCAAACTCAGCCGCTGCTTGAGCAACAGAGATAGCATGCTTAAATTTCATGTTCCAATACTGCCTGCCAATAGAAAAATTACCATTACCATCTCAAGGAAATGATTACCCATGTTCCAACCTTTCATCCTTGAAAACCAAGTGGCATGAACCACCATCATCAACACAATATTGCCTTGAAAGTTCTACAACAGCTCTGGCAGCTAGGCTTGCATGTTCTGCAAACTCAACCGCTGCTTGAGCAGCAGAGGTAGCATCCATAAATTACATATTTCAATTATGCCTGCCAATAGAAAAATTACCATTACCATCTCTAAGAAATGATCGCCCATGTTCCAACCTTTCATCCTTCAAAACTAAGTGGCATGAACCACCATCATCAACACAATATTGCCTTGAAAGTTCTACAACAGCTCTGGCAGTTAGGCTTGCATGTTCTGCAAACTAAGTCGCTACTTGAGCAGCAGAGGTAGAATCCTTAAATTTCAAGTTCCAATTCTGGCTGACAATAGAAAAATTACCATTACCATCTCCAGGAAACGATTGCCCTTGTTCCAACCTTTCATCCTTGAATCCCAAGTGGCATGAACCACCATCATCAACACAATATTGACTTGAAAGTTCTACAACAGCTCTGGCAGCTAGGCTTGCATGTTCTGCACACTCAGCCGCTGCTTGAGCAGTAGAGGTAGTATCCTTAAATTTCATGTTCCAATTCTGCCTGCCAATAGAAAACTTACCATTACCATCTCCAGGAAACGATTGCCTTTGTTCCAACATTTCATCCTTGAAACCCAAGTGGCATGAACCACCATAATCAACACAATAATGCCTTGAAAGTTCTACGACAGCTCTGGCATCTAGGCTTGCATGTTTTGCAAACTCAGCCGCTGCTTGAGCAGTAGAGGTAGCATCCTTAAATTTCATATTCCAATAATGCCTGCCAATAGAAAAATTACCATTACCATCTACAGGAAACGATTGCCCTTGTTCCAACCTTTCATCCTTGAAACCCAAGTGGCATGAACCACCATTATAAACACAATATTGCCTTGAAAGTTCTACAACAGCTCTGGCAGCTAGATTTGCATGTTCTGCAAACTCAGCCGCTGCTTGAGCAACAGAGATAGCATGCTTAAATTTCATGTTCCAATACTGCCTGCCAATAGAAAAATTACCATTACCATCTCAAGGAAATGATTGCCCATGTTCCAACCTTTCATCCTTGAAAACCAAGTGGAATGAACCACCATCATCAACACAATATTGCCTTGAAAGTTCTACAACAGCTCTGGCAGCTAGGCTTGCATGTTCTGCAAACTCAACCGCTACTTGAGCAGCAAAGGTAGCATCCGTAAATTTCATATTCCAATTATGCCTGCCAATAGAAATAATACCATTACCATCTCCAGGAAATGATTGCCCATGTTCCAACCTTTCATCCATCAAAACTAAGTGGCATGAACCACCATCATCAACACAACATTGCCTTGAAAGTTCTACAATAGCTATGGCAGTTAGGCTTGCATGTTCTGCAAACTCAGTCATTACTGGAGCAGCAAAGGTAGCATCCTTAATTTTCATGTTCCAATTCTGGCTGCCAATAGAAAAATTACCATTACCATATCCAAGAAACGATTGCCCATGTTCCAACCTTTCATCCTTGAAAACCAAGTGGCATGAACCACCACCATCATCACAATATTGCCTTGAAAGTTTTACCACAGCTCTGGCATCTAGGCTTGCATGTTCTCCAAACTCAGCCGCTGCTTGAGCAGTAGAGGTAGCATCCTTAAATTTCATATTCCAATTATGCTTGCCAATAGAAAAATTACCATTACCATCACCTGGAAACGATTGCCCTTGTTCCAACCTTTCATCCTTGAAAACCAAGTGGCATGAACCACCATCATAAACACAATATTTCCTTGAAAGTTCTACAACAGCTCTGGCAGCTAGGCTTGCATGTTCTGCAAACTCAACCGCTGCTTGAGCAGCAGAGGTAGCATCCATAAATTTCATATTTCAATTATGCCTGCCAATAGAAAAATTAGCATTACCATCTCTAGGAAATGGTCGCCCATGTTCCAACCTTTCATCCTTCAAAACTAAGTGGCATGAACCACCATCATCAACACAATATTGCCTTGAAAGTTCTACAACAGCTCTGGCAGTTAGGCTTGCATGTTCTGCAAACTAAGTCGCTACTTGAGCAGCAGAGGTTGAATCCTTAAATTTCAAGTTCCAATTCTGGCTGGCAATAGAAAAATTACCATTACCATCTCCAGGAAACGATTGCCCTTGTTCCAACCTTTCATCCTTGAATCCCAAGTGGCATGAACCACCATCATCAACACAATATTGACTTGAAAGTTCTACAACAGCTTTGGCAGCTGGGCTTGCATGTTCTGCACACTCAGCCGCTGCTTGAGCAGTAGAGGTAGTATCCTTAAATTTCATGTTCCAATTCTGCCTGCCAATAGAAAACTTACCATTACCATCTCCAGGAAACGATTGCCTTTGTTCCAACATTTCATCCTTGAAACCCAAGTGGCATGAACCACCATCATCAACACAATAATGCCTTGAAAGTTGTACAACAGCTCTGGCATCTGGGCTTGCATGTTCTGCAAACTCAGCCGCTGCTTGAGCAACAGAGATAGCATGCTTAAATTTCATGTTCCAATACTGCCTGCCAATAGAAAAATTACCATTACCATCTCAAGGAAATGATTACCCATGTTCCAACCTTTCATCCTTGAAAACCAAGTGGCATGAACCACCATCATCAACACAATATTGCCTTGAAAGTTCTACAACAGCTCTGGCAGCTAGGCTTGCATGTTCTGCAAACTCAGCCGCTGCTTGAGCAGCAGAGGAGTAGCATCCATAAATTACATATTTCAATTATGCCTGCCAATAGAAAAATTACCATTACCATCTCTAAGAAATGATCGCCCATGTTCCAACCTTTCATCCTTCAAAACTAAGTGGCATGAACCACCATCATCAACACAATATTGCCTTGAAAGTTCTACAACAGCTCTGGCAGTTAGGCTTGCATGTTCTGCAAACTAAGTCGCTACTTGAGCAGCAGAGGTAGAATCCTTAAATTTCAAGTTCCAATTCTGGCTGACAATAGAAAAATTACCATTACCATCTCCAGGAAACGATTGCCCTTGTTCCAACCTTTCATCCTTGAATCCCAAGTGGCATGAACCACCATCATCAACACAATATTGACTTGAAAGTTCTACAACAGCTCTGGCAGCTAGGCTTGCATGTTCTGCACACTCAGCCGCTGCTTGAGCAGTAGAGGTAGTATCCTTAAATTTCATGTTCCAATTCTGCCTGCCAATAGAAAACTTACCATTACCATCTCCAGGAAACGATTGCCTTTGTTCCAACATTTCATCCTTGAAACCCAAGTGGCATGAACCACCATAATCAACACAATAATGCCTTGAAAGTTCTACGACAGCTCTGGCATCTAGGCTTGCATGTTTTGCAAACTCAGCCGCTGCTTGAGCAGTAGAGGTAGCATCCTTAAATTTCATATTCCAATAATGCCTGCCAATAGAAAAATTACCATTACCATCTACAGGAAACGATTGCCCTTGTTCCAACCTTTCATCCTTGAAACCCAAGTGGCATGAACCACCATTATAAACACAATATTGCCTTGAAAGTTCTACAACAGCTCTGGCAGCTAGATTTGCATGTTCTGCAAACTCAGCCGCTGCTTGAGCAACAGAGATAGCATGCTTAAATTTCATGTTCCAATACTGCCTGCCAATAGAAAAATTACCATTACCATCTCAAGGAAATGATTGCCCATGTTCCAACCTTTCATCCTTGAAAACCAAGTGGAATGAACCACCATCATCAACACAATATTGCCTTGAAAGTTCTACAACAGCTCTGGCAGCTAGGCTTGCATGTTCTGCAAACTCAACCGCTACTTGAGCAGCAAAGGTAGCATCCGTAAATTTCATATTCCAATTATGCCTGCCAATAGAAATAATACCATTACCATCTCCAGGAAATGATTGCCCATGTTCCAACCTTTCATCCATCAAAACTAAGTGGCATGAACCACCATCATCAACACAACATTGCCTTGAAAGTTCTACAATAGCTATGGCAGTTAGGCTTGCATGTTCTGCAAACTCAGTCATTACTGGAGCAGCAAAGGTAGCATCCTTAATTTTCATGTTCCAATTCTCGCTGCCAATAGAAAAATTACCATTACCATATCCAAGAAACGATTGCCCATGTTCCAACCTTTCATCCTTGAAAACCAAGTGGCATGAACCACCACCATCATCACAATATTGCCTTGAAAGTTTTACCACAGCTCTGGCATCTAGGCTTGCATGTTCTCCAAACTCAGCCGCTGCTTGAGCAGTAGAGGTAGCATCCTTAAATTTCATATTCCAATTATGCTTGCCAATAGAAAAATTACCATTACCATCACCTGGAAACGATTGCCCTTGTTCCAACCTTTCATCCTTGAAAACCAAGTGGCATGAACCACCATCATAAACACAATATTTCCTTGAAAGTTCTACAACAGCTCTGGCAGCTAGGCTTGCTTGTTCTGCAAACTCAGCCGCTGCTTGAGCAACAGAGATAGCATGCTTAAATTTCATGTTCCAATACTGCCTGCCAATAGAAAAATTACCATTACCATCTCAAGGAAATGATTGCCCATGTTCCAACCTTTCATCCATGAAAACCAAGTGGCATGAACCACCATCATCAACACAATATTGCCTTGAAAGTTCTACAACAGCTCTGGCAGCTAGGCTTGCATATTCTGCAAACTCAACCGCTGCTTAAGCAGCAGAGGTAGCATCCATAAATTTCATATTTCAATTATGCCTGCCAATAGAAAAATTACCATTACCATCTCTAGGAAATGATAGCCCATGTTCCAACCTTTCATCCTTCAAAACTAAGTGGCATGAACCACCATCATCAACACAATATTGCCTTGAAAGTTCTACAACAGCTCTGGCAGTTAGGCTTGCATGTTCTGCAAACTCAGTCGCTACTTGAGCAGCAGAGGTAGAATCCTTAAATTTCAAGTTCCAATTCTGGCTGCCAATAGAAAAATTACCATTACCATCTCTAGGAAACGATTGCCTTTGTTCCAACCTTTCATCCTTGAATCCCAAGTGGCATGAACCACCATCATCAACACAATATTGACTTGAAAGTTCTACAAAAGCTCTGGCAGCTAGGCTTGCATGTTCTGCACACTCAGCCGCTGCTTGAGCAGCAGAGGTAGTATCCTTAAATTTCATGTTCCAATTCTGCCTGCAAATAGAAAAATTACCATTACCATCTCCAGGAAACGATTACCTTTGTTCCAACCTTTCATCCTTGAAACCTAAGTGGCATGAACCACCATCAACAACACAATATTCCCTTGAAAGTTCTACAACAGCTCTGGCATCTAGGCTTGCATGCTCTGCAAACTCAGCTGCTGCTTGAGCAGTAGAGGTAGCATCCTTAAATTTCATATTCCAATTATGCATGTCTATAGAAAAATTACCATTACCATCTTCAAGAAACGATTGCCC
>NW_027174758.1:0-80135 GCF_000390325.3 Nicotiana tomentosiformis | reverse complement strand
AAGCAAAAATTTAAGAAAGATCATGGCGGGGCGGTGACTATGGTTCCTTAGGTCATATTTCATGGACCGGAAAAGTTTTAGGCGATCGGGGTCAGGGGCCCGTGCCCACTTAGAAGGCGTGGGATAAAGCAAACGAAAATATGGGAATCAGGCGGAATTCAAGTTTTTGGCCGAAAATGCAAAACAACGAGGAACGGTCATGGCGGGGCAGTGACTATGGTTCCTTAGGTCGTATTTGATGGCCCGGAAAATTTTTATGCGATCCAGTTCTAGGGGGCCAGGGCCCACTCGGAAGGCGTGGGCTAGCACACCAAAATAGGAGAATCAGGCGGAATTCTAGTTTTTTGGCCGTAAAACGCAAAATATGAGGAACGATCATGGCGGAGCTGTAACTATGGTTCCTTAGGTCGTATTTCATTGCCCAGAAAAGTTTTAGGCGATCGAGGTCTGGAGGCCCGTGCCCACTCTGAAGGCGTGGGCTATAGCACACGAAAATATGGGAATCAAGCGGAATTCTAGTTTTTTTGTCCAAAACGCAAAAAAACGAGGAACGGTCATGGCGGGGCGGTGACTATGATTCCTTAGGTCGTATGTGATGGCCCAAAAATTTTTTAGGCGATCAGGTTCCGGGAGGCCAGGGCCCACTCGGAAGGCGTGGGCTATAGCACACGAAAATATGAGAATCGGGCGGAATTCTAGTTTTTTGGCCGTAAAATGCAAAACAACGAGGAGAGGTCATGGAGAGGAAGTGACTATGGTTCCTTTGGTCATATTTGATGGCCCTAAAATATTTTAGGCGATCCGGGTCCCGGGGCCTGCCCAGTGGGAATGCATGGGCTATACCACGCAAAAATATGGGAATCGGGCGGAATTCTAGTTTTTTGGCCGTAAAATGCAAAATAAGAGGATCGGTCATGGCAATGCGGTGATTATGGTTCTCAATGTCGTATTTGATGGCCCGAAAAATTTTTAGGCGATCCGAATCTTGGGGGCCCGGCCCACTCGGAAGGCGTGGGCGATAGCACACGAAAATATGGGAATCAGGCAGAATTCTTGTTTTTTGGCCGTAAAACGCAACAAATGAGCAATGATAATGGCGGGGCGGTGACTATGGTTCCTTAGGTCGTATTTGATGGCCCAAAAACATTTTAGGCGATGCGAGTCTGGGGGCCAGACCCACTTGTAAGGCCTCGGCTATAGCATACGAAAATATGGGAATCGGGCGGAATTCTAGCTTTTTGGCCGTAAAATGCAAAAAATTAGGAACGATCACGGCGGATCTGTAACTATGGTTCCTTACGTCGTATTTCATGGCCCGAAAAGTTTTAGACGATCGGGGTCCGGGGGCTAGCACCTACATGAAAATATGGGGATCGGGCGAAATTCTAGTTTTTTGGCTGGAAACACAAAAAAACAAGGAACAGTCATGGCAGGCCAGTGACTATGGTTCCTTAGGTCATATGTGATGGCCTGAAAAATTTTTAGGTGATCGAGTTCCAGGGGCCCGGGCCCACTCGAAGGCGTGGGCTATAGCACACGAAAATATGAGAATCGGGCGAAATTCTAGTTTTTTTGCTGTAAAATGCGAAACAACGAGGAGAGGTCATGGAGGGGCAGTGACTATGGTTCCTTAGGTCGTATTTGATGGCCCGGGAATATTTTAGGCGATCCGGGTCCGGGGGCCTGCCCAGTGGGAATGCGTGGGCTATATCACACGAAAATATGGGAATCAAGCGGAATTCTAGTTTTTTGGCCGTAAAATGCAAAAGAAGAGGATCGGTCATGGCAAAGCGGTAATTATGGTTCTTAATGTCGTATTTGATGGCCCAAAAATTTTTTAGGCAATCCGAATCCGGGGGGCCCGACCCACTCGGAAGGCGTGGGCTTAAGCACACGAAAAATGGGAATTGGGCGGAATTCTTGTTTTTTGGACATAAAACGCAAAAACTGAGCAATGATCATGGCGAGGCGGTGACTATGGTTCCTTAGGTCGTATTTGATGGCCTGGAACATTTTTATGCAATCCGGGTATGGGGGGCCCGGGCCCACTCGGAAGGCGTGGACACGAATATATGGGCATCAGGTGGAATTCTAGATTTTTGGCCGTAAAATGCAAAAAATGAGGAACGAACACGGCAGAGCGGTAACTGTGGTTCCTTAGGTCGTATATCATGGCCCGGAAAAGTTTTAGACGATCCGAGTCTGGGGGGCCCGAGCCCATTCGGAAGGCGTGGGCTAAAGTATACGAAAATATGGGAATCGGGAGGAATTCTAGTTTTTTTGCCGTAAAACGTACAAAAAAGGAGGAACGGTCATGGCGGGGCGGTGACTATGGTTCCATAGGTCTTATTCTATGGCCCGGAACTTTTTTAGGTGATCCAGGTTTGGGGGACCTGGGCCCACTCGGAAGGAGTGGGCTATATCACTCAAAAATATGGATCAAATACGACATAAGGAACCATAGTCACCATTCCACTATGATCGTTCCTCATTTTTTGTGTTTTTCTGCCAAAAAACTAGAATTCCGCCCGATTCCCATATTTTCGTGTGCTATAGCCCACGCCTTCCGAGTGGGCCGGCCACCCCAGACTAGGATCGCCTAAAAGTTTTTTGGTCCATCAAATACGACCTAAGGAACCATAGTCACCGCACCGCCATGATCTTTCCTCATTTTTTGAATTGTTCGGCCTAAAAACTAGAATTCCGCCTGATTTCCATATTTTCGTGTGCTATAGCTCACGCCTTCCCAGTGGGTAGGGCCCCCCGGAACCGGATCGCCTAAAACTTTTCCGGGCAATCAAATACGACTTAAGGAACCATAGTCACCGCCCCGCCATAACATTTCCTCATTTTTTGCATTTTACGGCCAAAAAACTAGAATTCAGCCCGATTTCCATATTTTAATTTGCTATAGCCCACGCCTTCCAAGTGGTCCCGGGACCCCCGGACCCCGATCACCTAAAATTTTTTCGGGACATCAAATAAGACCTAAGTAAGCATAGTCACCGCCCCGCCATGATTGTTCCTCAGTTTTTGCATTTTACGGCCAAAATATTAGAATTCCTCCCGATTCCCATATTTTCGTGTGCTAGCCCACGCCTTCAATTGGTCACGGAACCCCCGGACCCCGATCGCCTAAGATTTTTCCGGACCATCAAATACGATCTAAGGAACCATAGTCACCGCCCCGCCATGACCTTTCCTCATGTTTTGCATTTTACAGCCAAAAAACTACAATTCCGCCTGATTCTCATATTTTCGTGTGCGATAGCAAACCCACGCCTTCCGAGTGAGCCGGCCACCCCAGACTCGGATCGCCTAAAAGTTATTCGGTCCATCGAATACTACATGAGGAACCATAGTCACCACCCCACCATGATCGTTCCTCATTATTTGCATTTTTTGGCAAAAAAACTAGAATTCCGCCCGATTCCCATATTTTCGTGTGATATAGCCCACGCCTTTCAAGTGGTCCCGGGACCCCCAGACCCCGATCGCCTAAAAATTTTTCGGACCATCAAATAAGACCTAAGGAACCATAGTAACCGCCCCGCCATGATCGTTTCTCATTTTTTGCATTTAACGGCCAAAAAACTAGTATTCTGCCCTATTCCCATATTTTCGTGTGCTATAGCCCACGCCTTCCAAGTGGTCCTGGGACTCCCGAACCCCGATCGCCTAAATTTTTTTCCGGGCCATCAAATACGACCTAAGGAACCATAGTCACCGCCCCGCCATGATCGTTCCTCATTTTTTGCATTTTACGGACAAAAAACTAGAATTCCTCCTGATTCCCATATTTTTGTGAGCTATAGCCCTTGCCTTCCAAGTGGTCCTAGGACCCCCAGACCCCGATCGCCTAAAATTTTCCCAGGCCATCAAATACGACCTAAGGAACCATAGTCACCGCCCTGCCATGACCGTTTCTTCATTGTTTTCCGTTTTACAGCCAAAAACATATAATTCTGTCCGATTTCCATATTTTCATGTGCATAGCCCACGCCTTTCAAGTTGTCCCGGGACCTCTAGACCCCGATCGCCTAAAATTTTTCTGGACCATCAAATACAACCTATGGAACCATAGTCACCGCCCCACCATGATCGTTCCTCATTTTTTGCATTTTACGGCAAAAAACTAGAATTCTGCTTGATTCTTATATTTTCGTGTGATATAGCACACGCCTTCCAAGTGGTACCGGACTCCGATCGCCTAAAGTTTTTCTGGGCCATCACATACGACCTAAGGAACCATAGTCACCGCCCCGCCATTATCGTTCCTCATATTTTGCTTTTTCCGGCCAAAAAACTAGAATTCCGCCTGATTCCCATATTTTCGTTTGCTATCATTCCCAGTGGGTAGGGGCCCCCGGAACCGGATCGCCTAAAACTTTTCCGGGCAATCAAATACGACCTAAGGAACCATAGTCACTGCCCCTCCATGACATTTCCTCATTTTTTGCATTTTACGGCCAAAATATTAGAATTCAGCCCGATTTCCATATTTTTATTTGCTATGGCCCACGCCTTCCAAGTGGTCCCGGGACCCCCGGACCCCAATCACCTAAAAATTTTCCGGTCCATCAAATAAGACCTAAGTAACCATAGTCACCGCCCCGCCATGATCGTTCCTCAGTTTTTGCATTTTACGGCCAAAAAACTAGAATTCCGCCCGATTCCCATATTTTCGTGTGCTATAGCCCACGCCTTCCGAGTGAGCCGGCCACTAAAATAGTCACCGCCCCACCATGATCGTTATATGGTCCATCGAATACTACCTAAGGAACCATAGTCACCGCCCCACCATGATCGCTCCTCATTTTTTGCATTTTTCGGCAAAAAAACTAGAATTCCGCACGATTCCCATATTTTCGTGTGCTATAGCCCACGCCTTTCAAGTGGTCCCGGGACCCCCAGACCCCGATCGCCTAAAATTTTTCCGGACCATCAAATACGACCTAAGGAACCATAGTCACCACCCCGCCATGACCTTTGCTCATGTTTTGTAATTTACAGCAAAAACACTAGAATTCCGTCTGATTCCCATATTTTCGTGTGCTATAGCCCTCACCTTCCGTGTGGGCCAGGACCCCCGCACGCGGATCGCTTAAAAATTTTTCGGGCCATCAAATACGACCTTGAGAACCATAGATACCGCCCTGCCATGACCGTTCCTCGTTGTTTCGCATTTTACGGCCAAAAACCTAGAATTCCGCCCGATTCCCATATTTTCGTGTGCTATAGCTCGCGCCTTCCAAGTGGTCCTTGGACCCCGATCGCCAAACATTTTTCCGGGCCATAAAATAAAACTTAAGGAACTATAGTCACCACCCCGCCATGATCGTTCCTCATTTTTTGCATTTTACGGCCAAAAAACTAGAATTCCGCCTGATTCCCATATTTTCTTGTGCTATAGCCCACACCTTCCAAGTGGTCCCCGGACCCCGATCCCCTAAAAATATTTCGGGCCATCAAATACGACCTAAGAAACCATAGTCACCGCACCGCCATGATCGTTCCTCATTTTTTGCATTTACCGGCAAAAAAACTAGAATTCAGCCCGATTCCCATATTTTCGTGTGCTATAGCCCTCGCCTTCCAAGTGGTCCCTGGACCCCAAAACCCCGATCGCCTAAAAATTTTCTGGGCCATTACCATTCCTCATTTTTTGCATTTTTCGGCCAAAAAACTAGAATTATCTTCGATTCCCATATTTTCGTGTGCTATCCCACACCTTGCCAATGGGTAGGGCCCCACGGAGCCAGATCGCCTAATATTTTTGCGGGCCATCAAATACGTCCTAAGGAACCATAGTCACCGCCCCGCCATGACCTATCCTCATTTTTTGCATTTTCGGCAAAAACCTAGAATTTCGCTCGATTCCCATATTTTCGTGTGCCATAGACCAGGCCTTCCAAGTGGTCCTGGGACTCCCGGACCCCGATCGCCTAAAATTTTTCCGGGCCATCAAATACAACCTAAAGAGCCATAGTAACCACCCTGCCATTACCGTTCCTCCTCTTTTTGCGTTTTACTGCCAAAAAACTAGAATTCCGCCCGATTTCCATATTTTCGTGGGCAATAACCCACGCCTTCCGAGTGGGCCAACCCCCCAGATTGTGATCGCCTAAAATTTTTTCGGGCCATCAAATACGACCTAAGGAACCATAGTCACTGCACCGCCGTTCCCCATTTTTTGAATTTTTCGGCCTAAAAACTAGAATTCCGCCCGATTCCCATATTTTTGTGTGCTATAGCCCACCCCTTCCAAGTGGTCCCGGGAGCACCGGACCCCGGATCGCCTAAAAGTTTTCCAGGCCATCAAATACGACCTAAGGAACCATAGTCACCGAACCTCCATGATCGTTCCTCATATTTTTGCATTTTTCGGCCAAAAAACTAGAATTACGCCTGATTCCTATATTTTCGTGTGCGATAGCCTTCGCCTTCCGAGTGGTCCCGGGCCCCCTGGACCCCGATCGCATAAAATTTTCCCGGGCCATAAAATATGACCTAAGGAACTATAGTCACCGCCCCGCCATGATCGTTCCTCATTTTTTGCATTTTTCGGCAAAAAAACTAGAATTTCGCCCGATTCCCATATTTTCGTGTGCTATCGCCCACGCATTTCAATTGATCCCGGGACTCCCGGACCCCGATCGACTAAACTATTTCCGGGGCATCATATACGACCTAAGGAACCATAGTCAACGCCCCTCCACGATCGTTCCCTCATATTTTGCATTTTACGGCCAAAAAACTAGAATTCCGCATGATTCCCATATTTACTTGTGCTATAGCCCACGCCTTCCAAGTGGTCCAGGACCCCCAGACCCCGTTCGCCTAAAAAAATTTCGGACCATCAAATACGACCTAAGGAACCATAGTCACCGCCCCGCCATTACCTTTCCTCATATTCTGAATTTTACATCCAAAAAACTAGAATTTCGCCCGATTCCCATATTTTCATGTGCTATAGTCCACGCCTTCCAAGCGGTCCAGGGACCCTCGGACCCCGATCGCTTAAAATTTTTTAGGGCCAGAAAATATGACCTAAAGAACCATAGTCACCGCCCTGCCATGATCGTTCCTCATTTTTTGCGTTTTTCGGCCAAAAACCTAAAATTTCGCCTGATTCCCATATTTTCGTTTGATATAGCCCACGCCTTCCCAATGGATAACCCCCCCGGGAGCCGGATTGCCTAAAATTTTTCCAGGCCATCAAATACGACCAAAGGAACCATGGTCACTGCCCCGCCATGACCTTTCCACATTTTTTGCATTTTATGGTAAAAAAATTAGAATTCCACCCGATTCCCATATTTTCGTGTGCTATAGCCCACGCCTTCCAAGTGGTCCCGAGACGCCCGAACCCTGATCGCCTAAAATTTTTCTGGGCCATCAAATACGACCTAAGGAACCATAGTCACCTCCCTGCCATGATCGTTCCTATTGTTTTGCGTTTTTCAAGAAAAAATCTAGAATTCCACCTGATTCCCATGTTTTCGTGTGCTATAGCCCACGCCTTCCGTGTAAGCCGTCGCCCGCCGGACTCGATTTGCCTAAAAATTTTCTGGGCCATCCAATACGACATAAGGAACCATAGACACCGCCTCACCATGATCGTTCCTCATTTTTTGCATTTTTCGGCCAAAAAACAAGAATTCCGCCCGATTCCCATATTTTCGTGTGCAATAGCCCACGCCTTTCGAGTGGGCCAGCCCCCCAAAACTGTGATCGCCTAAAAAAAATTCGGGCCATCAAATACAACCTAAGGAACCATAGTCACTGCACCGCCATGATCGTTCCCCATTTTTTGAATTTTTCGGCCAAAAAACTAGAATTCCGCCCGATTCCCATATTTTTGTGTGCTATAGCCCACCCCTTCCAAGTGGTCCCGGGACCACCGGACCTCGGATCGCCTAAAAGTTTTCTAGGCCATCAAATACGACCAAAGGAACCATGGTCACTGCCCCATCTTGACCTTTCTTCATTTTTTGCATTTTATGGCAAAAAAACTAGAATTCCGCGCGATTCCCATATTTTCGTGTGCTATAGCCCACGCCTTCCAAGTGGTCCCGGGACCCCCAGACTCTGGATCGCCTAAAATTTTTCTGGGCCATCAAATACGACCTAATGAACCATAGTCATCGCCCCGCCATGATCATTCCTCATGTTTAGCGTTTTTTGGTAAAAAAAACTAGAATTCCGCGCGATTCCCATATTTTCGTGTGCTATAGCCCACGCATTCCGAGTGGTCCAGGGCCCCCCGGACCCCGATCGCCTAAAAATTTTCCATACCATCAAATACAATCTAAGGAACCATAGTCACCGTCTCGCCATGATCGTTCTTCATTTTTTGCAATTTACGGCCGAAAAACTAGAATTCCGCGCGATTCCCATATTTTCTTGTGCTATAGCCCACGCATTCCGAGTGTTCCCGGGCCCCCTGGACCCCGATCGCCTAAAATTTTTCTGTACCAAAAGATACGACCTAAGGAACCATAGTCATCGCCCCCCCCCCATGATCGTTCCTCATATTTTGCGTTTTTGGCCAAAAACTAGAATCCCGCCCGATTCTCATATTTTTGTGTGCGCCCACGCCTTCCGAGTGGGCCGACCTCCCCCGACTCGGATCGCCTAAAAAGTTTTCGGGCCAACAAATACGACCTAAGGAACCATAGTCACCGCCCCGCCATGAACGTTCCTCATTTTTTGCATTTTACGGCCAAAATAACTAGAATTCCACTTGATTCCCATATTTTCGTGTGCTATAGCCCACGCCTTCCCAGTGGGTAGCCCCCCGGAACCCGATTGCCTAAAATTTTTCCAAGCCATCAAATAAGACCTAAGGAACCATAGTCACCGACCCGCCATCACCTTTCCTCATTTTTTGCATTTTACGGCCAAAAAACTAGAATTCTGCCCGATTCCCATATTTTCGTGTGTTATAGCCCATGCCTTCCCAGTGGTCCCGGGACGCCCGGGCCCTAATCGCCGAAAATTTTTCTGGGCCATCAAATACGACTTAAGGAACCATAGTCACCGCCCCGCCATCATTGTTCCTAATGTTTTGCGTTTTTTGCGAAAATATCTTGAATTCCACCCGATTCCCATATTTTCGTGTGCTATAACCCACGCCTTCCGTGTGGGCCAGCCCCCCGGACTCGGTTCGTCTAAAATTTTTTCGGGCCATAAAATACGACATGATGAACCATAGTCAACGCTCCACCATGATCGTTCCTCATTTTTGCGTTTTTCTTCAAAAAAAACTAGAATTCCGCCTTATTCCCATATTTTCGTGTGCTATAGCCCACGCCTTACGAGTGGGTCGTCCACCCAATACTCGGATCGCATAAAAGTTTTTCGGTCCATCAAATACGAATTAAGGAACCATAGTTACCGCACCAACATCATCGTTCCCCATTTTTTGAATTTTTCAGCCTAAAAACTAGAATTCCGCCCGATTCCCATATTTTCGTGTTCTATAGCTCACACCTTCCCAGTGGGTAGGGCCCCCCGAAATTGGATCTCCTAAATTTTTTCCGGGCAATCAAATACGACCTAAGGAACCATAGTCACTGCCCCGCCATGACATTTACTCATTTTTGGCATTTTACGGCCAAAACACTAGAATTATGCCCGATTCTCATATTTTCGTGTGCTAGCCCACTCCTTCAAGTGGTCCCAGAACCCCCGGACCCCGATCGCCTAAGATTTTTTTAGACCATAAAATACGACCTAAGGAACCATAGTCACCGCCCCGCCATGACCTTTCCTCATGTTTTGCATTTTACGGCCAAAAAACTAGAATTCCGCCCGATTCCCATATTTTCGTGTGCTATATAGCCCACGCCTTCCGAGTGGGCGTGGGCGAGCCCGAACGTCTAAAAATTTTTCGGGCCATGAAATACGACCTAAAGAAGCATAGTTACCGCCCCGCCATTACCATTCCTCATATTTTGCATTTTACGGCCAAAAAATTAGAATTTTGCCTGATTCCCATATTTTCGTGTGCTATAGCCCACGCCTTCCAAGTGGTCCCGGGACTCCCGGACCCCGATCGCCTAAAATTTTTACGGGCCATTAAATACGACCTAAGGAACCATAGTCACCGCCCCGCCATGATCGTTCCTCATATTTTGCTTTTTGGGCCAAAAAACTAGAAGTTTGCATGATTCCCATATTTTCGTTTGCTATAGCCCACGCCTCCCCAGTGGGTAGGGCCCCCCGGAACTGGATTGCCTAAAACAATTTTGGGCCATCAAATACGACCTAAGGAACCATAGTCACCACCCCGCCATGACCTTTCCTCATGTTTTGCATTTTACGGCCAAAACACTAGAATTCCGTCCGATTCCCATATTTGCGTGTGCTATAGCCTACACATTCCGAGTGGGCCAGGACCCCCGGATGCGGATTGCTTAAAAACTTTTCGGGCCATCAAATACGACCTTGAGAACCATAGATACCGCCCTGCCATGACCGTTCCACGTTGTTTTGCGTTTTAATTTTTTCGAGCCATCAAATAAAACTTAAGGAACCATAGTCACCACCCCGCCATGATCGTTCCTCATTTTTTGCATATTACGGCCAAAAAACTAGAATTCCTCCCGATTCCCATATTTTCGTGTGCTACAGCCCACGCCTTCCAAGTGGTCCCAGGACCCCGATCCGCTCAAATATTTTCGGGCCATCATATACGACCTAAGGAACCATAATCACCGCACCGCCATGATCGTTCCTCATTTTTTGTATTTTCCGGCAAAAAAACTAGAATTCCGCCCGATTCCCATATTTTCGTGTGCAGCCCACGCCTTCCAAGTGGTCCCGGGACCCCCGGACCCCGATCGCCTAAAATTTTTCAGGGCCATAAAATACGACCTAAAGAACAATAGTCACTGCTCCGCCATGATTATTCCTCATTTTTTGCATTTTTCAGCAAAAAAACTAGAATTTCGCCCGATTCCCATATTTTCTTGTGCTATAGCCCTCGCCTTCCGAGTGGTCCCGGGCACCCCTGACGCCGATCGCATAAAATGTTTCGGAGCCATCAAATACGACCTAAGGAACCTTAGTCACCGCCCCGCCATGATCGTTCCTCATTTTTTGCGTTTTTCGGTAAAAAAACAAGAATTCCGCCCGATTCCCATATTTTTGTGTGCTATATAGCCCACGCCTTCCAAGTGGTCCCGGGACTCCGGGACACCCGGATCATCTAAAAGTTTTCTGGTCCATCAAATACAACCTAATGAACCATATTCACTGCCTCGCCATGATCATTCCTCATGTTTTGCGTTTTTCGGTCAAAAAACTAGAATTTCGCGCGATTCCCATATTTTGGTGTGCTATAGCCCACGCATTCCGAGTGGTCCCGGGCCCCACAGACCCCGATCGCCTAAAATTTTTCCGTACCATAAAAAAAGACTTAAGGAACCATAGTCATCGCCCTGCCTTGATCGTTCCTCATATTTGGCATTATTTGGCCAAAAAACTAGAATTCCGCCCCATTCCCATATATTCGTTTGCAATATCCCACGCCTTCAAGTGGTCCTGGGACACCACGGACCCCGATAGCCTAAAATTTTCTGAGCCATCAAATACGACCTAAGGAACCATAGTCACCTCCCCGCCATGATCGTTCCTCATTTATTGAATTTTTCTGCCAAAAAACTATAATTTCGCCCGATTCCCATATTTTCGTTTGCCCACGCCTTTCAAGTGGTCCCGGGACCCCCGGACCCCGAACGACTAACATTTTTCCGGGCCATCCAATACGACCTAAGGAACCATAGTCACCGACCCCGCCATGAGCTTTCCTCATGTTTTGCATTTTACGGCAAAAAAACTAGAATTATGCCCGATTCCCAAATTTTCATGTGCTAGCCCACACCTTCAAGTGGCCCCGAAATCCCCGGACCCCGATCGCCTAAGATTTTTCCGGACCATAAAATACGACCTAAGGAACCATAGTCACCGCCCCTCCATGACCTTTCCTCATGTTTTGCATTTTACGGCAAAAAAACTAGAATTCCGCTCGATTCCCATATTTTCGTGTGCTATAGCCCACGCCTTCCGAGGGGGCGTGGGCTCCCGGACCCCGAACGTCTAAAAAGTTTCCGGGCCATGAAATACGACCTAAAGAACCATAGTTACCGCCCCTCCATTACCATTCCTCATAGTTTCCATTTTACGGCCAAAAAATTACAATTTCGCTTGATTCCCATATTTTCGTGTGCTATAGCCCACGCCTTCCAAGTGGTCCCGGGACTCCCGGACCCCGATCGCCTAAAATTTTTACGAGCCATTAAATACGACCTAAGGAACCATATTCACCACCCCTCCATGATCATTCCTCATATTTTGCTTTTTTGGGCCAAAAAACTAGAAGTTTGCATGATTCCCATATTTTCGTTTGCTATAGCCCACGCCTCCCCAGTGGGTAAGGCCCTCCGGAACTGGATTGCCTAAAATATTTTTGTGCCATCAAATAACACCTAAGGAACCATAGTCACCACCCCGCCATGACCTTTCCTCATGGTTTGCATTTTACGGCCAAAACACTAGAATTCCGTCTGATTCCCATATTTGCTTGTGCTATAGCCCACACATTCCGAGTGGGCCAGGACCCCCGGATGCGGATTGCTTAAAAAATTTTCGTGCCATCAAATACGACCTTGAGAACCATATATACCGCCCTGCCATGACCGTTCCACGTTGTTTTGCGTTTTAATTTTTCCGGGCCATCAAATAAGACTTAAGGAACCATAGTCACCACCCCGCCATGATCGTTCCTCATTTTTTTGTATTTTACGGCGAAAAAACTAGAATTCCGCCCGATTCCCATATTTTCGTATGCTATAGCCCACGCCTTCCAAGTGGTCCCAGGATCCATGAACCCCGATCCCCTAAAAAATTTTCGGGCCATCATATACGACCTAAGGAACCATAGTCATCGCACCGCAAAGATCATTCCTCATTTTATGCATTTTTCGGCAAAAAAACTAGAATTCCGCCCGATTCCCATATTTTCGTGTGCTATAGCCCACGCCTTCCAAGTGGTCCCGGGACTCCCGGACCCCGATCGCCTAAAATTTTTCAGGGCCATATAATACGATATAAAGAACAATAGTCAGTGCTCCGCCATGATTATTCCTCATTTTTCACATTTTTCGGCCAAAAAACTAGAATTACGCCTGATTCCCATATTTTCGTGTGCCATAGCCCTCGCCTTCCGAGTGGTCCCGGGCCCCCTGGACCCCGATCCCATTAAAAATTTTCGGGCCATCATATACGACCTAAGGAACCTTAGTCGCCGCACCGCCATGATTGTTCCTCATTTTTTTGCGTTTTTCGACAAAAAAACTAGAATTCCGCCAGATTCCCATATTTTCGTGTGCTATATAGCCCATGCCTTCCAAGTGGTCCCGGGACCCCAGACCCCCGGATCGCCTAAAATTTTTCTGGTCCGTCAAATACGACCTAATGAACCATAGTCACCGCTCCGCCATGATTATTACTCATTTTTTATATTTTTCGGCCAAAAAACTAGAATTCCGCCCCATTCCCATATTTTCGTGTGCTATAGCCCACACATTCCGAGTGGGCCAGGACCCCCGGATGCGGATTGCATAAAAACATTTCGGGCCATCAAATACGACCTTAAGAACCATAGATACCGCCCTGCCATGACCGTTTCTCATATTTGGCATTTTTTGGCCAAAAAACTAGAATTCTACCCGATTCCCATATTTTCGTGTGTGCCCTCGCCTTCCGAGTGGGCCGGCCCCCGCGGACTCGGATAGCCTAAAATTTTTTCGGGCAATCAAATACGTCCTAAGGAACCATAGTCACCGTCCTGTCATGATCGTTCCTCATTCTTTGCATTTTACGGCCAAAAAACTAGAATTCCACCCGATTCCCATATTTTCGTTTGCACTAGCCCACGCCTTCCAAGTGGTCCTGGGACACCCCGGACCCTGATAGCCTAAAATTTTCTGGGCCATCAAATACGACCTAAGAAACCATAGTCACAGCCCCGCCATGACCGTTCCTCATTTTTTTGTGATTTACGACCAAAAAACTAGAATTCCGCTTGATTCCCATATTTTCGTGTGCTATAGCCTGCGCATTCCAAGTGGTCCCGGGACCCCCGGAGTCTGATCACCTAAAACTTTTTCGGGCCATCAAATAAGGCCTATTGAACCATAGTCACCGCCCCACTATGATCGTTCCTCAATTTTTACATTTTACGGCCAAAACAATTGATTTCCGCCTGATTCCCATATTTTCGTGTACTATATAGCCCACACCTTCCAAGTGGTCCCAGGACCTCCGGACATAGATCGCCTAAAAAATTTTTGGGCCATCAAATAAGACCTAAGGAACCATAGTCACCTCCCCGCCATGATCGTTCCTCATTTTTTGAATTTTTCGGCCAAAATACTATAATTCCGTCCGATTCTCATATTTTCGTTTGCCCACGCCATTCAAATGGACCCGGGACCCTCGGACCCCGAATGCCTAACATTTTTCCGGGCCATCCAATACGACATAAGGAACCATAGTCACCGACCCCGCCATGAGCTTTCCTCATGTTTTGCATTTTACGGCCAAAAAACTAGAATTATGCCCGATTCCCATATTTTTCGTGTGCTAGCCCACGCCTTCAAGTGGTCCCGGAACCTCCGGACACCGATCGCCTAAGATTTTTTCGGACCATAAAATACGACCTAAGGAACCATAGTCACCGCCCCGCCATGACCTTTCCTCATGTTTTGCATTTTACGGCCAAAAAACTAGAATTCCGCCCGATTCCCATATTTTCGTGTGCTATAGCCCACGCCTTCCAAGTGTGCGTTGGCCCCCGGACCCCGAACGTCTAAAAATTTTCCGGGCCATGAAATATGACCTAAAGAACCATAGTTACTGCCCCGCCATTACCATTCCTCATATTTTGCGTTTTACAGCCAAAAAATTAGAATTTCGCCTGATTCCCATATTTTCGTGTGCTATAGCCCACGCCTTCCAAGTGGTCCCGGAACTCCGGGACCCCGATCGCCTAAAATTTTTCCGGGCCATCAAATACGACCTAAGGAACCATAGTCACCGCCCCGCCATGATCGTTCCTCATATTTTGCTTTTTTGGGCCAAAAAACTAGAAGTTTGCATGATTCCCATTTTTTGTGTACTATAGCCCACGCCTCCCCAGTGGGTAGGGGCCCCCGGAACTGGATTCCCTAAAAACCATTCGGGCTATTAAATACGACCTAAGGAACCATAGTCACCACCCCGCCATGACCTTTCCTCATGTTTTGCATTTTATGGCCGAAACACTAGAATTCCGTCCGATTCCCATATTTGCGTGTGCTATAGCCCACACATTCCGAGTGGGCCAGGATCCCCGGACGTGGATTGCTTAAAAGATTTTCGGGCCATCAAATACGACCTTGAGAACCATAGATACCGCTCTACTATGACCGTTCCATGTTGTTTTTCGTTTTAATTTTTTCGGGCCATCAAATAAGACTTAAGGAACCATAGTCACCACCCCGCCATGATCGTTCCTCATTTTTTACATTTTACGGCCAAAAAAGTAGAATTCCGCCCGATTCCCAAATTTTCGTATGCTATAGCCCACGCCTTCCAAGTGGTCCCAGGACCCGTGGACCCCGATCGCCTAAAAAATTTTCGGGCCATCATATACGACCTAAGGAACCATAGTCACCGCACCGCCATGATCGTTCCTCATTTTTTGCATTTCTCGGCAAAAAAATTAGAATTCCGCCCGATTCTCATATTTTCGTGTGCTATAGCCCACGCCTCCCAAGTGGTCCCGGGACCCCCGGACCCCGATCGCCTAAAATTTTTCAAGGCCATAAAATACGACCTAAAGAACAATAGTCACTACTCCGCCATGATTATTCCTCATTTTTTGTATTTTTCGGCCAAAAAACTAAAATTCCGCCCCATTCCCATATTTTCGTGTGCTATTCGCCCACGCATTCTGACTGGTCCCGGGCCCCACGGACCCCGATCGCCTAAAATTTTTCCGTACCATAAAAAAAGACTTAAGGAACCATAGTCACCGCCCCGCCTTGATCGTTCCTCATATTTGGCATTTTTTGGCCAAAAAACTAGAATTCCGCCCGATTCCCATATTTTCGTTTGTGCCCACGCCTTCCGAGTCGGCCGCCCCCCACGGACTCGGATCGCCTAAAAAATTTTCGGGCAATCAAATACGTCCTAAGGAACCATAGTCACCGTCCCGTCATGATCGTTCCTCATTCTTTGCATTTTACGGCCAAAAAACTAGAATTCCACCCGATTCCCATATTTTCGTTTGCAATAGCCCACGTCTTCCAAGTGGTCATGGGACACCCCGGACCCCGATAGCCTAAAATTTTCTGGGCCATCAAATACGACTTAAGAAACCATAGTCACAGCCCCGCCATGACCGTTCCTCATTTTTTTTGTGATTTACGACCAAAAAACTAGAATTCCGCTTGATTCCCATATTTTCGTGTGCTATAGCCCGCGCATTCCAAGTGGTCCCGGGACCCCCGGACTCCGATAACCTAAAAAATTTTCGGGCCATCAAATAAGACCTAAGGAACCATAGTCACCGCCCCACTATGATAGTTCCTCAATTTTTACATTTTACGGCCAAAACAATAGATTTCCGCCCGATTCCCATATTTTCGTGTGCTATATAGGCCACAACTTCCAAGTGGTCCCGGGACCTCCGGACACCGATCGCCTATAAATTTTCTGGACCATCAAATAAGACCTAAGGAACCATAGTCACCTCCCCGCCATGATCGTTCCTCATTTTTTGAATTTTTTGGCCAAAAAACTATAATTCCGTCCGATTCCCATATTTTCGTTTTCCCACGCCTTTCAAGTGGTCCCGGGACCCTTAGACCCCGAACGCCTAACATTTTTTCGGGCCATCCAATACGACCTAAGGAACCATAGTCACCGACCCCGCCTTGAGCTTTCCTCATGTTTTGCATTTTACGGCCAAAAAACTAGAATTATGCCCGATTCCCATATTTTCGTGTGCTAGCCCACGCCTTCAAGTGGTCCCAGAACTCCCCGGACCCCGATCGCCTAAGATTTTTCTGGACCATAAAATACGACCTAAGGAACCATAGTCACCGCCCCGCCATGACCTTTCCTCATGTTTTGCATTTTACGGCCAAAAACTAGAATTCCGCCCGATTCCCATATTTTCGTGTGCTATAGCCCACGCCTTCCAAGTGTGCGTGGGCCCCCGGACCTCGAAAGTCTAAAAATTTTCCGGGCCATGAAATATGACCTAAATAACCATAGTTACCGCCCCGCCATTACCATTCCTCATATTTTGCGTTTTACGGCCAAAAAATTAGAATTTCGCCTGATTCCCACATTTTCGTGTGCTATAGCCCGCGCCTTCCAAGTGGTTCCGGGACTCCGGGACCCCCATTGCCTAAAATTTTTCCGGGCCATCAAATACTACCTAAGGAACCATAGTCACCGCCCCGCCATGATCGTTCCTCATATTTTGCTTTTTTGGGCCAAAAAATTAGAAGTTTGCATGATTCCCATATTTTCGTTTACTATAGCCCACGCCTCCCGAGTGGGTAGGGGCCCCCAAAACTGGATTCCCAAAAAAACTTTCGCGCCATTAAATACCACCTAAGGAACGATAGTCACCACCCCGCCATGAACTTTCCTCATGTTTTGCATTTTACGGCCAAAACACTAGAATTCCGTCCGATTCCCATATTTGCGTGTGCTATAGCCCACACATTCCGAGTGGGCCAGGAACTCCGGACGCGGATTGCTTAAATTTTTTTAGGGCCATCAAATACGACCTTGAGAACCATAGATATCTCCCTACAATGACCGTTCCACGTTGTTTTGCGTTTTAATTTTTTTGGGCCATCAAATAAGACTTAAGGAACCATAGTCACCACCCCGCCATGATCGTTCCTCATTTTTTGCATTTTATGGCCAAAAAACTAGAATTCCGCCCGATTCCCAAATTTTCTTGTGCTATAGCCCACGCCTTCCAAGTGGTCCCAAGACCCCTGGACCCCGATCCCTTAAAATTTTTTCGGGCCATCATATACGACCTAAGGAACCATAGTCACCGCACCGCCATGATCGTTCCTCATTTTTTGCATTTCCCGGCAAAAAAACTAGAATTCCGCCCGATTCCCATATTTTCATGTGTTATAGCCCACGCCTTCCAAGTGGTCCCGGGACCCCCGGACCCCGATAGCCTATAAATATTCAGGGCCATAAAATACGACCTAAAGAACAATAGTCACTGCTCCGCCATGATTATTCTTCTTTTTTTGTATTTTTCGGCCAAAAAACTAGAATTCCGCCCCATTCCCATATTTTCGTCTGCTATAGCCCGCGCATTCAGACTGGTCCCGGGCCCCACGGATCCCGATCGACTAAAATTTTTCCGTACCATAAAAGAAGACTTAAGGAACCATAGTCACCGCCCCACCTTGATCGTTCCTCATATTTGGCATTTTGTGGCCAAAAAACTAGAATTCCGCCTGATTCCCATATTTTCGTGTGTGCCCACGCCTTCCGAGTGGGCCGAACCCCCCGGACTCGGATCGCCTAAAAACTTTTCGAGCAATCAAATACGTCCTAAGGAACCATAGTCACCGTCCCGTCATGATCGTTCCTCATTCTTTGCATTTTACGGCCAAAGAACTAGAATTCCACCCGATTCCCATATTTTCGTTTGCAATAGCCCATGCTTTCCAAGTGGTCCTGGGACACCCCGGACCCCGATAGCCTAAAATTTTCTGGGCCATCAAATACGACCTAAGAAAACATAGTCACAGCCCCGCCATGACCGTTCCTCATTTTTTTTGTGATTTACGGCAAAAAACTAGAATTCCGCTTGATTCCCATATTTTCGTGTGCTATAGCCCGCGCATTCCAAGTGGTCCCGGGACCCCCGGACTCTGATCACCTAAAACTTTTTCGGGCCCTCAAATAAGACCTAAGAAACCATAGTCACCGCCCCACTATGATCGTTCCTCAATTTTAACATTTTACGGCCAAAACAATTGATTTCCGCGTGATTCCCATATTTTCGTGTGCTATATAGCCCATACCTTCCAGGTGGTCCCGGGACCTCCGGACACCGATCGCCTAAAAATTTTCTGGGCCATCAAATAAGTCCTAAGGAACCATAGTCACCTCCCTGCCATGATCGTTCCTCATTTTTTGAATTTTTCGGCCAAAAAACTATAATTCCGTCCGATTCACATATTTTCGTTTGCCCACGCCTTTCAAGTGGTCCCGAGACCCTCAGACCTAGAACGCCTAACATTTTTCTGGGCCATCCAATACGACCTAAGGAACCATAGACACCGACCCCGCCACGAGCTTTCCTAATGTTTGGCATTTTACGGCCAAAAAACTAGAATTATTCCCGATTCCTATATTTTCGTGTGCTAGCCCACGCCTTCAAGTGGTCCCGGAACCCCTGGACCCCGATCGTCTAAGATTTTTCCGGACCATAAAATACGACCTAAGGAACCATAGTCATCGCCCCGCCATGACCTTTCCTCATATTTTGCATTTTACGGCCAAAAAACAAGAATTCCGCCTGATTCCCATATTTTCGTGTGCTATAGCCCACGCCTTCCAAGTGTGCGTGGGCCTCCGGAACCCGAATGTCTAAAAATTTTCCGGGCCATGAAATACGACCTAAAGAACCATAGTTACCGCCCCACCATTACCATTCCTCATATTTTGCGTTTTACGGCCAAAAAATTAGAATTTCGCCTGATTCCCATATTTTCGTGTGGTATAGCCCACGCCTTCCAAGTGGTCCCGGGACTCCGGGACCCGGATCGCCTAAAATTTTTCCGGTCCATCAAATACGACCTAAGGAACCATAGTCACTGCCCCGCCATGATCGTTCCTCATATTTTGCTTTTTTGGGCCAAAAACTAGAAGTTTGCATGATTCCCATATTTTCGTTTACTATAGCCCACGCCTCCCCAGTGGGTAGGGGCCCCCGGAACTGGATTCCCTAAAAATATTTTGGGCCATTAAATACGACCTAAGAAACCATAGTCACCACCCCGCCATGACCTTTCCTCATGTTTTGCATTTTACGGCCAAAACACTAGAATTCCGTCCGATTCCCATATTTGCGTGTGCTATAGCCCACACATTACGAGTGGGCCAGGATCCCCGGACGCGGATTGCTTAAAAAAATTTCGGGCCATCAAATACGACCTTGAGAACCATAGATACCGCCCTACCATGACCGTTCCACTTTGTTTTGCGTTTTAATTTTTTCGGGCCATCAAATAAGACTTAAGGAACCATAGCCACCATCCCACCATGATCGTTCCTCATTTTTTACATTTTACGGCCAAAACAATAGATTTCAGCGTGATTCCCATATTTTCGTGTGCTATATAGCCCACACCTTGCAAGTGGTCCCGGGACCTCCGGACACCGATCGCCTAAAATTTTTCTGGGCCATCAAATAAGACCTAAGGAACCATAGTCACCTCCCTGCCATGATCGTTCCTCATTTTTTGAATTTTTCGGCCAAAAAACAATAATTCCGTCCGATTCCCATATTTTCGTTTGCCTACGCCTTTCAAGTGGTCCCGGGACCCTCGGACCCCGAACGCCTAACATTTTTCCGGGCCATCCAATACGACCTAAGGAACCATAGTCACCAACCCCGCCATGAGCTTTCCTCATGTTTTGCATTTTACGGCCAAAAAACTAGAATTATGCCCGATTCCCATATTTTCGTGTGCTAGCCCACGCCTTCAAGTGGTCCCGGAACCCCCGGACCCCGATCGCCTAAGATTTTTCCGGACCATAAAATACGACCTAAGGAACCATAGTCACCGCCACGCCATGACCTTTCCTCATGTTTTGCATTTTACGGCCAAAAAACTAGAAGTTCGCCCGTTTCCCATATTTTCCTGTGCTATAGCCCACGCCTTCCAAGTGTGCGTGGGCCCCCGGACCCCGAACGTCTAAAAATTTTCCGGGCCATGAAATACGACCTAAAGAACCATAGTTACCGCCCCGCCATTACCATTCCTCATATTTTGCGTTTTACGGCCAAAAAATTAGAATTTCGCCTGATTCCCATATTTTCGTGTGCTATAGCCCACGCCTTCCAAGTCGTCCCGGGACTCCGGGACCCCGATCGCCTAAAATTTTTTCGGGCCATCAAATACGACCTAAGGAACCATAGTCACCGCCCCGCCATGATCGTTCCTCATATTTTGCTTTTTTGGGCCAAAAAACTAGTAGTTTGCATGATTCCCATATTTTCGTTTACTATAGCCCACGCCTCCCCAGTGGGTAGGGGCCCCCGGAACTGGATTCCCTAAAAACCTTTCGAGCCTTTAAATACGACCTAAGGAACCATAGCAACCACCCCGCCATGACCTTTCCTAATGTTTTGCATTTTACGGCCAAAACACTAGAATTCCGTCCGATTCCCATATTTGCGTGTGCTATAGCCCACACATTCCGAGTGGGCCAGGATCCCCGGACGCGGATTGCTTAAAAAATTTTCGGGCCATCAAATACGACCTTGAGAACCATAGATACCACCCTACCATGACCGTTCCACGTTGTTTTGCGTTTTAATTTTTTCGGGACTTCAAATAAGACTTAAGGAACCATAGTCACCACCCCGCCATGATCGTTCCTCATTTTTTGCATTTTACGGCAAAAAAACTAGAATTCCGCCCGCTTCCCAAATTTTCATGTGCTATAGCCCACGCCTTCCAAGTGGTCCCAGGACCCCTGGACCCGGATCCCCTAAAATATTTTCGGGCCATCATATACGACCTAAGGAACCATAGTCACCGCACCGCCATGATCGTTCCTTATTTTTTGCATTTCCTGACAAAAAAACTAGAATTCCGACCGATTCCCATATTTTCGTGTGCTATAGCCCACGCCTTCCAAGTGGTCCCGGGACCCCCGGACCCCGATCGCCTAAAATTTTTCAGGGCCATAAAATACGACCTAAAGAACAATAGTCACTGCTCCGCCATGATTATTCCTCATTTTTTGTATTTTTCAGCCAAAAAACTAGAATTCCGCCCCATTCCCATATTTTCGTGTGCTATATAGCCCACGCATTCCGACTGGTCCCGGGCCCCACGGACCCCGATCGCCTAAAATTTTTCCGTACCATAAAAAAGGCTTAAGGAACCGTAGTCACCGCCCTGCCTTGATCGTTCCTCATATTTGGCATTTTTTGGCCAAAAAACTAGAATTCCGCCCGATTCCCATATTTTCGCGTGTGCCCACGCCTTCCGAGTGGGCCGGCCCCCGGACTCGGATCGCCTAAAATTTTTTCGGGTAATCAAATACGTCCTAAGGAACCATAGTCATCGTCCCTTCATGATCGTTCCTCATTCTTTGCATTTTACGGCCTAAAAACTAGAATTCCACTCGATTTCCATATTTTCGTTTGCAATAGCCCACGCCTTCCAAGTGGTCCTAGGACACCCCGGACCCCGATAGCCTAAAATTTTCTGGGCCATCAAATACGACCTAAGAAACCATAGTCACAGCCCCGCCATGACCGTTCCTCATTTTTTTGTGATTTACGGCCAAAAAACTAGAATTCCGCCCGATTCCCATATTTTCGTGTGCTATAGCTCTCGCCTTCCAAGTGTGCGTGGGCCCCCGGACCCCGAACATCTAAAAATTTTCCGGGCCATGAAATACGACCTAAAGAACCATAGTTACCGCCCCGCCATTACCATTCCTCATATTTTGCGTTTTACGGCCAAAAAATTAGAATTTCGCATGATTCCCATATTTTCGTGTGGTATAGCCCACGCCTACCAAGTGGTCCCCGGGACTCCGGGACCCCGATCGCCTAAAATTTTTCCGGTACATCAAATACGAGCTAAGGAACCATAGTCACTGCCCCGCCATGATCGTTCATCATATTTTGCTTTTTTGGGCCAAAAAACTAGAAGTTTGCATGATTCCCATATTTTCGTCATATATAGCCCACGCCTCCTGAGTGGGTAGGGGCCCCCGGAACTGGATTCCCTAAAAAACTTTCGGGCCATTAAATACGACCTAAGGAACCATAGTCACCACCCCGCCATGACCTTTCCTCATGTTTTGCATTTTACGGCCAAAACACTAGAATTTCGTCTGATTCCCATATTTGTGTGTGCTATAGCCCACACATTACGAGTGGGCCAGGATCCCCGGACGCGGATTGCTTAAAAAACTTTCGGGCCATCAAATACGACCTTGAGAACCATAGATACCGCCCTACCATGACCGTTCCACGTTGTTTTGCGTTTTAATTTTTTCGGGCCATCAAATAAGACTTAAGGAACCATAGTCACCATCCCACCATGATCGTTCCTCATTTTTTACATTTTACGGCCAAAACAATAGATTTCCGCGTGATTCCCATATTTTCGTGTGCTATATAGCCCATACCTTCCAAGTGGTCCCGGGACCTCCGGACACCGATCGCCTAAAAATTTTCTGGGCCATCAAATAAGACCTAAGGAACCACAGTCACCTCCCTGCCATGATCGTTCCTCATTTTTTGAATTTTTCGGCCAAAAAACTATAATTCCGTCTGATTCCCATATTTTCGTTTGCCCACGCCTTTCAAGTGGTCCCGGGACCCTCGGACCCAGAACGCCTAACATTTTTCCGGGCCATCCAATACGACCTAAGGAACCATAGTCACCGACCCCGCCATGAGCTTTCCTCATGTTTTGCATTTTACGGCCAAAAAACTAGAATTATGCCCGATTCCCATATTTTCGTGTGCTAGCCCACGCCTTCAAGTGGTCCCGGAACCCCCGGACCCCGATCGCCTAAGATTTTTCCGGACCATAAAATATGACCTAAGGAACCATAGTCACCGCCCCGCCATGACCTTTCCTCATGTTTTGCATTTTACGGCCAAAAAACTAGAATTGCGCCCGATTCCCATATTTTTGTGTGCTATACGCCTTCCAAGTGTGCGTGGGCCCCCGGACCCCGAACGTCTAAAAATTTTTCGGGCAATGAAATACGACCTAAAGAACCATAGTTACCGCCCCGCCATTACCATTCCTCATATTTTGCGTTTTACGGCCAAAAAATTAGAATTTCGCCTGATTCCCATATTTTCGTGTGCTATAGCCCACGCCTTCCAAGTGGTCCCGGGACTCCGGGACCCCGATCGCCTAAAAATTTTTTCGGTCCATCAAATACGACCTAAGGAACCATAGTCACCGCCCCGCCATGATCGTTCCCCATATTTTGCTTTTTTGGGCCAAAAAACTAGAAGTTTGCATGATTCCCATATTTTCGTTTACTCCCACGCCTCCCCAGTGGGTAAGGGCCCCCGGAACTGGATTCCCTAAAAAACTTTTGGGCCATTAAATACGACCTAAGGAACCATAGTCACCACCCCGCCCTGACCTTTCCTTATGTTTTGCATTTTACGGCCAAAACACTAGAATTCCGTCCGATTCTCATATTTGCGTGTGCTATAGCCCACACATTCCGAGTGGGCCAGGATCCCCGGACGCGGATTGCTTAAAAAAATTTCGGGCCATCAAATACGACCTTGAGAACCATAGATACCGCCCTACCATGATCGTTCAACGTTGTTTTGCGTTTTAATTTTTTCGGACCATCAAATAAGACTTAAGGAACCATAGTCACCATCCCGCCATGATCGTTCCTCATTTTTTACATTTTACGGCCAAAACAATAGATTTCCGCGTGATTCCCATATTTTCGTGTGCTATATAGCCCACACCTTCAAGTGGTCCCGGAACCCCCGGACACCGATCGCCTAAAAATTTTCTAGGCCATCAAATAAGACCTAAGGAACCATAGTCACCTCCCTGCCATGATCGTTCCTCATTTTTTGAATTTTTCGGCCAAAAAACTATAATTCCATCCGATTCCCATATTTTCGTTTGCCCACGCCTTTCAAGTGGTCCCGGGACCCTCGGACCCCGAACGCCTAACATTTTTCCGGGCCATCCAATATGACCTAAGGAACCATAGTCACCGACCCTGCCATGAGCTTTCCTCATGTTTTGCATTTTACGGCCAAAAAACTAGAATTATGCCCGATTCCCATATTTTCGTGTGCTAGCCCACGCCTTCAAGTGGTCCCGGAACCCCTAGACCCCGATCGCCTAAGATTTTTCCGGACCATAAAATACGACCTAAGGAACCATAGTCACCGCCCCGCCATGACCTTTCCTCATGTTTTACATTTTACGGCCAAAAAACTAGAATTCCGCCCGATTCCCATATTTTTGTGTGCTATACGCCTTCCAAGTGTGCATGGGCCCCCGGACCCCGAACGTCTAAAAATTTTCCGGGCAATGAAATACGACCTAACGAACCATAGTTACCGCCCCGCCATTACCATTCCTCATATTTTGCGTTTTACGGCCAAAAAATTAGAATTTCGCCTGATTCCCATATTTTCGTGTGCTATAGCCCACGCCTTCCAAGTGGTCCCGGGACTCCGGGACCCCGATCGCCTAAAATTTTTCCGGGCCATCAAATCCGACCTAAGGAACCATAGTCACCTGCCCCGCCATGATCGTTCCTCATATTTTGCTTTTTTGGGCCAAAACACTAGAAGTTTGCATGATTCCCATATTTTCGTTTACTATAGGCCACCCCTCCCCAGTGGGTAGGGGCCCCCGGAACTGGATTCCCTAAAAAACTTTCGGTCCATTAAATATGACCTAAGGAACCATAGTCACCACCCCGCCATGACCTTTCCTCATGTTTTGCATTTTACGGCCAAAACACTAGAATTCCGTACGATTCCTATATTTGTGTGTGCTATAGCCCACACATTCCGAGTGGGCCAGGATCCCCGGACGCGGATTGCTTAAAAAATTGTCGGGCCATCAAATACGACCTTGAGAACCATAGATACCGCCCTCTAATGACTGTTCTACGTTGTTTTGCGTTTTAATTTTTTCGGGCCATCAAATAAGACTTAAGGAACCATAGTCACCATCCCGCCATGATCGTTCCTCATTTTTTGCATTTTACGGCCAAAAAACTAGAATTCCGCCCGATTCCCAAATTTTCGTGTGCTATAGCCCACGCCTTCCAAGTGGTCCCGGGACCCCCGGACGCGGATTGCTTAAAAAACTTTCGGGCCATCAAATACGACCTTGAGAACCATAGATACCGCCCTACAATGACCGTTCCACGTTGTTTAGCGTTTTAATTTTTTCGGGCCATCAAATAAGACTTAAGGAACCATAGTCACCATCCCGCCATGATCGTTCCTCATTTTTTGCATTTTACGGCCAAAAAACTAGAATTCCGCCCGATTCCCAAATTTTCGTGTGCTATAGCCCACGCTTTCCAAGTGGTCTCAGGACCCCTGGAACCCGATCCCCTAAATGTTTTTCGGGCCATCATATACGACCTAAGGAACCATAGTCACCGCACCGCCATGATCGTTCCTCATTTTTTGCATTTCCCGGCAAAAATACTAGAATTCCGCCCGATTCCCATATTTTCGTGTGCTATAGCCCACGCCTACCAAGTGGTCCCGGGACCCCCGGACCCTGATTGCCTAAAATTTTTCAGGGCCATAAAAGATGACCTAAAGAACAATAGTCACTGCTCCGCTATGATTATTCCTCATTTTTTGTATTTTTCGGCCAAAAAACTAGAATTCCGCCCCATTCCCATATTTTCGTGTGCTATAGCCCACGCATTCCGACTGGTCCCGGGCCCCACGGACCCCGATCGCCTAAAATTTTTCCGTACCATAAAAAAAGACTTAAGGAACCATAGTCACCGCCCCTCCTTGATTGTTCCTCATATTAGGAATTTTTTGGCCAAAAAACTAGAATTCCGCCCGATTCCCATATTTTCGTGTGTGCCCACGCCTTCCGAGTGGGTCGGGCCCCCCGGACTCGGAACGCCTAAAATTTTTTCGGGCAATCAAATACGTCCTAAGGAACCATAGTCACCGTCCCGTCATGATCGTTCCTCATTCTTTGCATTTTACGGCCAAAAAACTAGAATTCCACCCGATTCCCATATTTTCGTTTGCAATAGCCAACGCCTTCCAAGTGGTCCTGGGATACCCCGGACCCCAATAGCCTAAAATTTTCTGGGCCATCAAATACGACCTAAGAAACCATAGTCACAGCCCCGCCATGACCGTTCCTCATTTTTTTGTGATTTACGACCATAAAAGTAGAATTCCGCTTGATTCCCATATTTTCGTGTGCTATAGCCCGCGCATTACAAGTGGTCCCGGGACCCCTGGACTCCGATCACCTAAAAAATTTTCGGGCCATCAAATAAGACCTAAGGAACCATAGTCACCGCCCTACTATGATCGTTCATCAATTTTTATCTTTTACGGCCAAAACAATAGATTTCCGCCCGATTCCCATATTTTCGTGTGCTATATAGCCCACACCTTCCAAGTGGTCCCGGGATCTCCGGACACCGATCGCCTAAAACATTTCTGGGCCATCAAATAAGACCCAAGGAACCATAGTCACCTCCCCGCCATGATCGTTCCTCATTTTTTGAATTTTTCGTCAAAAAAACTATAATTCCGTCCGATTCACATATTTTCGTTTGCCCACGCCTTTCAAGTGGTCCCGGGACCCTCGGACCCCGAACGCCTAACATTTTTCTGGGCCATCCAATACGACCTAAGGAACCATAGTCACCGACCCCGCCATGAGCTTTCCTCATGTTTTGCATTTTACGGCCAAAAATCTAGAATTATGCCCGATTCCCATATTTTCGTGTGCTAGCCCACGCCTTCAAGTGGTCCCGGAACCCCCGGACCCCGATCGCCTAAGATTTTTCCGGACCATAAAATACGACCTAAGGAACCATAGTCACCGCCCCGCCATGACCTTTCCTCAGGTTTTGCATTTTACGGCCAAAAAACTAGAATTCCGCCCGATTCCCATATTTTCGTGTGCTATAGCCAATGCCTTCCAAGTGTGCGTGGGCCCCCGGACCCCAAACGTCTAAAAATTTTCCGGGCCATGAAATACGACCTAAAGAACCATAGTTACCGCCCCGCCATTACCATTCCTCATATTTTGCGTTTTACGGCCAAAAAATTAGAATTTCGCCTGATTCCCTTATTTTCGTGTGCTATAGCACACGCCTTCCAAGTGGTCCCGGGACTCCGGGACCCCGATCGCCTAAAATTTTTCCGGGCCATCAAATACGACCTAAGGAACCATAGTCACCGCCCCGCTATGATCGTTCCTCATATTTTGCTTTTTTGGGCCAAAAAACTAGAAGTTTGCATGATTCCCATATTTTCGTTTACTATACCCCACGCCTCCCCAGTGGGTAGGGGCCCCCGGAACTGGATTCCCTAAAAACATTTCGGGCCATTAAATACGACCTAAGGAACCATAGTCACCACCTCGCCATGACCTTTCCTCATGTTTTGCATTTTACGGCCAAAACACTAGAATTCCGTCCGATTCCCATATTTGTGTGTGCTATAGCCCACACATTCCGAGTGGGCCAGGATCCCCGGACGCGGATTGCTTAAAAAACTTTCGGGCCATCAAATACGACCTTGAGAACCATAGATACCGCCCTACAATGACCGTTCCACGTTGTTTAGCGTTTTAATTTTTTCGGGCCATCAAATAAGACTTAAGGAACCATAGTCACCATCCCGCCATGATCGTTCCTCATTTTATGCATTTTACGGCCAAAAAACTAGAATTCCGCCCGATTCCCAAATTTTCGTGTGCTATAGCCCACGCTTTCCAAGTGGTCTCAGGACCCCTGGAACCCGATCCCCTAAATGTTTTTCGGGCCATCATATACGACCTAAGGAACCATAGTCACCGCACCGCCATGATCGTTCCTCATTTTTTGCATTTCCCGGCAAAAATACTAGAATTCCGCCCGATTCCCATATTTTCGTGTGCTATAGCCCACGCCTACCAAGTGGTCCCGGGACCCCCGGACCCTGATTGCCTAAAATTTTTCAGGGCCATAAAAGATGACCTAAAGAACAATAGTCACTGCTCCGCTATGATTATTCCTCATTTTTTGTATTTTTCGGCCAAAAAACTAGAATTCCGCCCCATTCCCATATTTTCGTGTGCTATAGCCCACGCATTCCGACTGGTCCCGGGCCCCACGGACCCCGATCGCCTAAAATTTTTCCGTACCATAAAAAAAGACTTAAGGAACCATAGTCACCGCCCCTCCTTGATTGTTCCTCATATTAGGAATTTTTTGGCCAAAAAACTAGAATTCCGCCCGATTCCCATATTTTCGTGTGTGCCCACGCCTTCCGAGTGGGTCGGGCCCCCCGGACTCGGAACGCCTAAAATTTTTTCGGGCAATCAAATACGTCCTAAGGAACCATAGTCACCGTCCCGTCATGATCGTTCCTCATTCTTTGCATTTTACGGCCAAAAAACTAGAATTCCACCCGATTCCCATATTTTCGTTTGCAATAGCCAACGCCTTCCAAGTGGTCCTGGGATACCCCGGACCCCAATAGCCTAAAATTTTCTGGGCCATCAAATACGACCTAAGAAACCATAGTCACAGCCCCGCCATGACCGTTCCTCATTTTTTTGTGATTTACGACCATAAAAGTAGAATTCCGCTTGATTCCCATATTTTCGTGTGCTATAGCCCGCGCATTACAAGTGGTCCCGGGACCCCTGGACTCCGATCACCTAAAAAATTTTCGGGCCATCAAATAAGACCTAAGGAACCATAGTCACCGCCCTACTATGATCGTTCCTCAATTTTTATATTTTACGGCCAAAACAATAGATTTCCGCCCGATTCCCATATTTTCGTGTGCTATATAGCCCACACCTTCCAAGTGGTCCCGGGATCACCGGACACCGATCGCCTAAAACATTTCTGGGCCATCAAATAAGACCCAAGGAACCATAGTCACCTCCCCGCCATGATCGTTCCTCATTTTTTGAATTTTTCGTCAAAAAAACTATAATTCCGTCCGATTCACATATTTTCGTTTGCCCACGCCTTTCAAGTGGTCCCGGGACCCTCGGACCCCGAACGCCTAACATTTTTCTGGGCCATCCAATACGACCTAAGGAACCATAGTCACCGACCCCGCCATGAGCTTTCCTCATGTTTTGCATTTTACGGCCAAAAATCTAGAATTATGCCCGATTCCCATATTTTCGTGTGCTAGCCCACGCCTTCAAGTGGTCCCGGAACCCCCGGACTCCGATCGCCTAAGATTTTTCCGGACCATAAAATACGACCTAAGGAACCATAGTCACCGCCCCGCCATGACCTTTCCTCAGGTTTTGCATTTTACGGCCAAAAAACTAGAATTCCGCCCGATTCCCATATTTTCGTGTGCTATAGCCAACGCCTTCCAAGTGTGCGTGGGCCCCCGGACCCCAAACGTCTAAAAATTTTCCGGGCCATGAAATACGACCTAAAGAACCATAGTTACCGCCCCGCCATTACCATTCCTCATATTTGGCGTTTTACGGCCAAAAAATTAGAATTTCGCCTGATTCCCTTATTTTCGTGTGCTATAGCACACGCCTTCCAAGTGGTCCCGGGACTCCGGGACCCCGATCGCCTAAAATTTTTTCGGGCCATCAAATACGACCTAAGGAACCATAGTCACCGCCCCGCTATGATCGTTCCTCATATTTTGCTTTTTTGGGCCAAAAAACTAGAAGTTTGCATGATTCCCATATTTTCGTTTACTATACCCCACGCCTCCCCAGTGGGTAGGGGCCCCCGGAACTGGATTCCCTAAAAACATTTCGGGCCATTAAATACGACCTAAGGAACCATAGTCACCACCCCGCCATGACCTTTCCTCATGTTTTGCATTTTACGGCAAAAATACTAGAATTCCGTCCGATTCCCATATTTGTGTGTGCTATAGCCCACACATTCCGAGTGGGCCAGGATCCCCGGACGCGGATTGCTTAAAAAATTTTCGGGCCATCAAATATGACCTTGAGAACCATAGATACCGCCCTACAATGACCGTTCCACGTTGTTTAGCGTTTTAATTTTTTCGGGCCATCAAATAAGACTTAAGGAACCATAGTCACCATCCCGCCATGATCGTTCCTCATTTTTTGCATTTTACGGCCAAAAAACTAGAATTCCGCCCGATTCCCAAATTTTCGTGTGCTATAGCCCACGCTTTCCAAGTGGTCTCAGGACCCCTGGAACCCGATCCCCTAAATGTTTTTCGGGCCATCATATACGACCTAAGGAACCATAGTCACCGCACCGCCATGATCGTTCCTCATTTTTTGCATTTCCCGGCAAAAATACTAGAATTCCGCCCGATTCCCATATTTTTGTGTGCTATAGCCCACGCCTACCAAGTGGTCCCGGGACCCCCGGACCCCGATTGCCTAAAATTTTTCAGGGCCATAAAAGACGACCTAAAGAACAATAGTCACTGCTCCGCTATGATTATTCCTCATTATTTGTATTTTTCGGCCAAAAAACTAGAATTCCGCCCCATTCCCATATTTTCGTGTGCTATAGCCCACGCATTCCGACTGGTCCCGGGCCCCACGGACCCCGATCGCCTAAAATTTTTCCGTACCATAAAAAAAGACTTAAGGAACCATAGTCACCGCCCCTCCTTGATTGTTCCTCATATTAGGAATTTTTTGGCCAAAAAACTAGAATTCCGCCCGATTCCCATATTTTCGTGTGTGCCCACGCCTTCCGAGTGGGTCGGGCCCCCCGGACTCGGAACGCCTAAAATTTTTTCGGGCAATCAAATACGTCCTAAGGAACCATAGTCACCGTCCCGTCATGATCGTTCCTCATTCTTTGCATTTTACGGCCAAAAAACTAGAATTCCACCCGATTCCCATATTTTCGTTTGCAATAGCCAACGCCTTCCAAGTGGTCCTGGGATACCCCGGACCCCAATAGCCTAAAATTTTCTGGGCCATCAAATACGACCTAAGAAACCATAGTCACAGCCCCGCCATGACCGTTCCTCATTTTTTTGTGATTTACGGCCAAAAAACTAGAATTCCGCTTGATTCCCATATTTTCGTGTGCTATAGCCCGCGCATTACAAGTGGTCCCGGGACCCCCGGACTCCGATCACCTAAAAATTTTTCGGGCCATCAAATAAGACCTAAGGAACCATAGTCACCGCCCTACTATGATCGTTCCTCAATTTTTATATTTTACTGCCAAAACAATAGATATCCGCCTGATTCCCATATTTTCGTGTGCTATATAGCCCACACCTTCCAAGTGGTCCCGAGATCTCCGGACACCGATCGCCTAAAAAATTTCTGGGCCATCAAATAAGACCTAAGGAACCATAGTCACCTCCCCGCCATGATCGTTCCTCATTTTTTGAATTTTTCGGCAAAAAACTATAATTCCGTCTGATTCCCATATTTTCGTTTGCCCACGCCTTTCAAGTGGTCCCGGTACCCTCGGACCCCGAACGCCTAACATTTTTCCGGGCCATTCAATACGACTTAAGGAACCATAGTCACCGACCCCGCCATGAGCTTTCCTCATGTTTTGCATTTTACGGCCAAAAAACTAGAATTATGCCCGATTCCCATATTTTCGTGTGCTAGCCCACGCCTTCAAGTGGTCCCGGAACCCCCGGACCCCGATCGCCTAAGATTTTTCTGGACCATAAAATACGACCTAAGGAACCATAGTCACCGCCCCGCCATGACCTTTCCTCATGTTTTGCATTTTACGGCCAAAAAACTAGAATTCCGCCCGATTCCCATATTTTTGTGTGCTATAGCCCACGCCTTCCAAGTGTGCAAGGGCCCCCGGACCCCGAACGTCTAAAAATTTTCCGGGCCATGAAATACGACCTAAAGAACCATAGTTACCGCCCCGCCATTACCATTCCTCATATTTTGCGTTTTACGGCCAAAAAATTAGAATTTCGCCTGATTCCCATATTTTCGTGTGCTATAGCCCACGCCTTCCAAGTGGTCCCGGGACTCCGGGACCCCGATCGCCTAAAATTTTTCCGGGCCATCAAATACGACCTAAGGAACCATAGTCACCTCCCCGCCATGATCGTTCCTCATATTTTGCTTTTTTGGGCCAAAAAACTAGAAGTTTGCATGATTCCCATATTTTCGTTTACTATAGCCCAAGCCTCCCCAGTGGGTAGGGGCCCACGGAACTGGATTCCCTAAAAATATTTCGGGCCATTAATTACGACCTAAGGAACCATAGTCACCACCCCGCCATGACCTTTCCTCATGTTTTGCATTTTACGGCCAAAACACTAGAATTCCGTCCGATTCTCATATTTACGTGTGCTATAGCCCACACATTCCAAGTGGGCCAGGATCCCCGGACGCGGATTGCTTAAAAAAATTTCGGGCCATCAAATACGACCTTGAGAACCATAGATACCGCCCTACCATGACCATTCCATGTTGTTTTGTGTTTTAATTTTTTCGGGCCATCAAATAAGACTTAAGGAACCATAGTCACCACCCCGCCATGATCGTTCCTCATTTTTTGCATTTTACGGCCAAAAAACTAGAATTCCGCCCGATTCCCAAATTTTCGTGTGCTATAGCCCACGCCTTCCAAGTGGTCCCAGGACCCCTGGACCCCGATCCCCTAAAATTTTTTCGGGCCATCATATACGACCTAAGGAACCATAGTCACCGCACCGCCATGATCGTTCCTCATTTTTTGCATTTCCCGACAAAAAAACTAGAATCCGCCCGATTCCCATATTTTCGTGTGCTATAGCCCACGCCTTCCAAGTGGTCCCGGGACCCCCGGACCCCGATCGCCTAAATTTTTTTAGGGCCATAAAATACGACCTAAAGAACAATAGTCACTGCGCCGCCATGATTATTCCTCATTTTTTGTATTTTTCGGCCAAAAAACTAGATTTCCGCCCCATTCCCATATTTTCGTGTGCTATAGCTCACGCATTCCGACTGGTCCCGGGCCCCACAGACCCCGATCGCCTAAAATTTTTCCGTACCATAAAAAAAGACTTAAGGAACCATAGTCACCGTCCGATTCCCATATTTTCGTGTGTGCCCACGCCTTCCGAGTGGGCCGGCCCCCCGGACTCGGATCGCCTAAAAATTTTTCGGGAAATCAAATACGTCCTAAGGAACCATAGTCACCGTCCCCTCATGACCGTTCCTCATTCTTTGCATTTTACGGCCAAAAAACTAGAATTCCACCCGATTCCCATATTTTCGTTTGCAATAGCCCACGCCTTCCAAGTGGTCCTGGGACACCTCGGGCCCCTTTAGCCTAAAATTTTCTGGGTAATCAAATACGACCTAAGAAACCATAGTCACAGCCCCGCCATGACCGTTCCTCATTTTTTTTGTGATTTACGGCCAAAAAACTAGAATTCCGCTTGATTCCCATATTTTCGTGTGCTATAGCCCGCGCATTCCAAGTGGTCCCGGAACCCCCAGACTCCGATCACGTAAAATTTTTTCGGGCCATCAAATAAGACCTAAGGAACCATAGTCACCGCCCCACTATGATCGTTCCTCAATTTTTACATTTTACGGCCAAAACAATAGATTTTCGCCCGATTCCCATATTTTCGTGTGCTATATTGCCCACACCTTCCAAGTGGTCCCGGGAACTCCGGACACCGATCGCCTAAAAATTTTCTGGGCCATCAAATAAGACCTAAGGAACCATAGTCACCTCCCCGCCATGATCATTCCTCATTTTTTGAATTTTTCGGCCAAAAAACTATAATTCCGTCCGATTCCCATATTTTCGTTTGCCCACGCCTTTCAAGTGGTCCCGGGACCCTCGGACCCCGAACGCCTAACATTTTTCCGGGCCATCCAATACGACCTAAGGAACCATAGTCACCGACCCCGCCATGAGCTTTCCTTATGTTTTGCATTTTACGGCCAAAAAACTAGAATTATGCCCGATTCCCATATTTTCGTGTGCTTGCCCACGCCTTCAAGTGGTCCCGGAACCCCCGGACCCCGATCGCCTAAGATTTTTCCAGACCATAAAATACGACCTAAGGAAGCATAGTCACCGCCCCGCCATGATCGTTCCTCATATTTTGCTTTTTTGGGCCAAAAAACTAGTAGTTTGCATGATTCCCATATTTTCGTTTACTATAGCCCACGCCTCCCCAGTGGGTAGGGGCCCCCGGAACTGGATTCCCTAAAAATATTTCGGGCCATTAAGTACGACTTAAGGAACCATAGTCACAACCCCGCCATGACCTTTCCTCATGTTTTGCATTTTACGGCCAAAACACTAGAATTCCGTCTGATTCCCATATTTGCGTGTGCTATAGCCCACATATTCCGAGTGGGGCAGGATCCCCGGACGCAGATTGCTTAAAAAATTTTTGGGCCATCAAATACGACCTTGAGAACCATAGATACCGCCCTACCATGAACGTTCCACGTTGTTTTGCCTTTTAATTTTTTCGGGCCATCAAATAAGACTTAAGGAACCATAGTCTCCACCCCGCCATGATCGTTCCTCATTTTTTGCATTTGTGGCCAAAAAACTAGAACTCCGCCCGATTCCCATATTTTCATGTGTGCCCACGCCTTCCGAGTGGGCCGACCCCCCCGGACTCGGATCGCCTAAAATTTTTTCGGGCAATCAAATACGTCCTAAGGAACCATAGTCACCGTCCCGTCATGATCGTTCCTCATTCTTTGCATTTTACGGCCAGAAAACTAGAATTCCACCCGATTCCCATATTTTCGTTTGCAATAGCCCACGCCTTCCAAGTGGTCCTGGAACACCCCGGACCCCGATAGCCTAAAATTTTTTGGGCCATCAAATACGACCTACGAAACCATAGTCACAGCCCCGCCATGACCGTTCCTCATTTTTTTGTTTTTTAGGGACAAAAAACTAGAATTCCGCTTGATTCCCATATTTTCGTGAGCTATAGCCCGCGCATTCCAAGTGGTCCCGGGACCCCCGGACTCCGATCACCTAAAAAATTTTCGGGCCATCAAATAAGACATAAGGAACCATAGTCACCGCCCCACTATGATCGTTCCTCAATTTTTACATTTTACGGCCAAAATAATAGATTTCCGCCCGATTCCCATATTTTCGTGTGCTATATAGCCCACACCTTCCAAGTGATCCCGGGGACCTCCGGACACCGATCGCCTAAAAATTTTCTGGGCCATCAAATAAGACCTAAGGAACCATAGTCACCTCCCCGCCATGATCGTTCCTCATTTTTGAATTTTGCGGCCAAAGAACTATAATTCCGTCTGATTCCCATATTTTCGTTTGCCCACGCCTTTCAAGTGGTCCCGGGACCCTCGGACCCCGAACGCCTAACATTTTTCTGGGCCATCCAATACGACCTAAGGAACCATAGTCACCGACCCCGCCATGAGATTTCCTCATGTTTTGCATTTTACGGCCAAAAAACTAGAATTATGCCCGATTCCCAAATTTTCATGTGCTAGCCCATGCCTTCCAAGTGGTCCCGGGACCCCCGGACCCCGATCGCCTAAAAATTTTCAGGGCCATAAAATACGACCTAAAGAACAATAGTCACTGCTCCGCCATGATTATTCCTCATTTTTTGTATTTTTCGGCCAAAACACTAGAATTCCGCCCCATTCCCATATTTTCGTGTGCTGCCCACGCATTCCGACTGGTCCCAGGCCCCACGGACCCCGATCGCCTAAAATTTGTCTGTACCATAAAAAAAGACTTAAGGAACCATAGTCACCGCCCCGCCTTGATCGTTCCTCATATTTGGCATTTTGTGGCCAAAAAACTAGAATTCCGCCCGATTCCCATATTTTCGTGTGTGCCCACGCCTTCCGAGTGGGCCGGCCCCCCGGACTCGGATCGCCTAAAATGTTTTCGGGCAATAATACGTCCTAAGGAACCATAGTCACCGTCCCGTCATGATCGTTCCTCATTCTTTGCATTTTACGGCCAAAAAACTAGAATTCCACCCGATTCCCATATTTTCGTTTGCAATAGCCCACGCCTTCCAAGTGGTCCTGGGACACCCCGGACCCCGATAGCCTAAAATTTTCTGGACCATCAAATACGACCTAAGAAACCATAGTCACAGCCCCGCCATGACCGTTCCTCATTTTTTTGTGATTTACGGCCAAAAAACTAGAATTTCGCTTGATTCCCATATTTTTGTATGCTATAGCCCGCGCATTCCAAGTGGTCCCGGGACCCCCGGACTTTGATCACATAAAATTTTTTCGGGCCATCAAATAAGACCTAAGGAACCATAGTCATCGCCCCACTATGATCGTTCCTCAATTTTTACATTTTACGGCCAAAACACTAGAATTCCGTCTGATTCCCATATTTGCGTGTGCTATAGCCCACATATTCTGAGTGGGGCAGGATCCCCGGACGCAGATTGCTTAAAAAATTTTCGGGCCATCAAATACGACCTTGAGAACCATAGATACCGCCCTACCATGACCGTTCCACGTTGTTTTGCCTTTTAATTTTTTCGGGCCATCAAATAAGACTTAAGGAACCATAGTCTCCACCCCGCCATGATCGTTCCTCATTTTTTGCATTTGTGGCCAAAAAATTAGAACTCCGCCCGATTCCCATATTTTCGTGTGTGCCCACACCTTCCGAGTGGGCCGACCCCCCCGGACTCGGATCGCCTAAAATTTTTTCGGGCAATCAAATACGTCCTAAGGAACCATAGTCACCGTCCCGTCATGATCGTTCCTCATTCTTTGCATTTTACGGCCAGAAAACTTGAATTCCACCCGATTCCCATATTTTCGTTTGCAATAGCCCACGCCTTCCAAGTGGTCCTGGAACACCCCGGACCCCGATAGCCTAAAATTTTTTGGGCAATCAAATACGACCTACGAAACCATAGTCACAGCCCCGCCATGACCGTTCCTCATTTTTTTGTTTTTTAGGGACAAAAAACTAGAATTCCGCTTGATTCCCATATTTTCTTGTGCTATAGCCCGCGCATTCCAAGTGGTCCCGGGACCCCCGGACTCCGATCACCTAAAAAATTTTCGGGCCATCAAATAAGACATAAGGAACCATAGTCACCGCCCCACTATGATCGTTCCTCAATTTTTACATTTTACGGCCAAAATAATAGATTTCCGCCCGATTCCCATATTTTCGTGTGCTATATAGCCCACACCTTCCAAGTGGTCCCGGGGACCTCCGGACACCGATCGCCTAAAAATTTTCTGGGCCATCAAATAAGACCTAAGGAACCATAGTCACCTCCCCGCCATGATCGTTCCTCATTTTTGAATTTTTCGGCCAAAGAACTATAATTCCGTCTGATTCCCATATTTTCGTTTGCCCACGCCTTTCAAGTGGTCCCGGGACCCTCGGACCCCGAATGCCTAACATTTTTCTGGGCCATCCAATACGACCTAAGGAACCATAGTCACCGACCCCGCCATGAGATTTCCTCATGTTTTGCATTTTACGGCCAAAAAACTAGAATTATGCCCGATTCCCATATTTTCGTGTGCTAGCCCATGCCTTCCAAGTTGTCCCGGGACCCCCGGACCCCGATCGCCTAAAAATTTTCAGGGCCATAAAATACGACCTAAAGAACAATAGTCACTGCTCCGCCATGATTATTCCTCATTTTTTGTATTTTTCGGCCAAAACACTAGAATTCCGCCCCATTCCCATATTTTCGTGTGCTGCCCACGCATTCCGACTGGTCCCGGGCCCCACGGACCCTGATCGCCTAAAATTTGTCTGTACCATAAAAAAAAGACTTAAGGAACCATAGTCACCGCCCCGCCTTGATCGTTCCTCATATTTGGCATTTTGTGGCCAAAAAACTAGAATTCCGCCCGATTCCCATATTTTCGTGTGTGCCCACGCCTTCCGAGTGGGCCGGCCCCCCCGGACTCAGATCGCCTAAAATGTTTTCGGGCAATAATACGTCCTAAGGAACCATAGTCACCGTCCCGTCATGATCGTTCCTCATTCTTTGCATTTTACGGCCAAAAAACTAGAATTCCACCCGATTCCCATATTTTCGTTTGCAATAGCCCACGCCTTCCAAGTGGTCTTGGGACACCCCGGACCCCGATAGCCTAAAATTTTCTGGACCATCAAATACGACCTAAGAAACCATAGTCACAGCCCCGCCATGACCGTTCCTCATTTTTTTGTGATTTACGGCCAAAAAACTAGAATTCCGCTTGATTCCCATATTTTTGTATGCTATAGCCCGCGCATTCCAAGTGGTCCCGGGGCCCCCGGACTTTGATCACATAAAATTTTTTCGGGCCATCAAATAAGACCTAAGGAACCCTAGTCATCGCCCCACTATGATCGTTCCTCAATTTTTACATTTTACGGCCAAAACAATAGATTTTTGCCCGATTCCCATATTTTCGTGTGCTATATAGCCCACACTTTCCAAGTGGTCCCGGGGACCTCCGGACACCGATCGCCTAAAAATTTTCTGGGCCATCAAATAAGACCTAAGGAACCATAGTCACCTCCCCGCCATGATCGTTCCTCATTTTTATAATTTTTCGGCCAAAAAACTATAATTCCGTCCGATTACCATATTTTCGTTTGCCCACGCCTTTCATGTGGTCCCGGGACCCTTGGACCCCGAACGCCTAACATTTTTCCGGGCCATCCAATACGACCTAAGGAACCATAGTCACCGATCCCGCCATGAGCTTTCCTCATGTTTTGCATTTTACGGCCAAAAAATTAGAATTATGCCCGATTCCCATATTTTCGTGTGCTAGCCCACGCCTTCATGTGGTCCCGGAACCCCCGGACCCCGATCGCCTAAGATTTTTCCGGACCATAAATACGACATAAGGAACCATAGTCACCGCCCCGCCATGACCTTTCCTCATGGTTTGCATTTTACGGCCAAAAAACTAAAATTCCGCCCGATTCCCATATTTTCGTGTGCTATAGCCCACGCCTTCCAAGTGTGCGTGGGCCCCCGGACCCCGAACGTCTAAAAATTTTCCGGGCCATGAAATACGACCTAAAGAACCATAGTTACCACCCCGCCATTACCATTCCTCATATTTCGTGTTTTACGGCCAAAAAATTAGAATTTCGCCTGATTCCCATATTTTCGTGTGCTATAGCCCACGCCTTCCAAGTGGTCCCGGGACTCCGGGACCCTGATCGCCTAAAATTTTTCCGAGCCATCAAATACGACCTAAGGAACCATAGTCACCGCCCTGCCATGATCGTTCCTCATATTTTGCTTTTTTGGTCCAAAAAACTAGAAGTTTGCATGATTCCCATATTTTCGTTTACTATAGCCCACGCCTCCCCAGTGGGTAGGGGCCCCCGGAACTGGATTCCCTAAAAACCTTTCGGGCTATTAAATACGACCTAAGGAACCATAGCAACCACCCCGCCATGACCTTTTCTCATTTTACGGCCAAAACACTAGAATTCCGTCCGATTCCCATATTTGCGTGTGCTATAGCCCACACATTTCGAGTGGGCCAGCATCCCCGGACGCGGATTGCTTAAAAACTTTTCGGGCCATCAAATACGACCTTCAGAACCATAGATACCGCCCTACCATGACCGTTCCACGTTGTTTTGCGTTTTAATTTTTTCGGGCCATCAAATAAGACTTAAGGAACCATAGTCACCACCCCGCCATGATCGTTCCTCATTTTTTGCATTTTACGGCCAAAAAACTAGAATTCCGCCCGATTCCCAAATTTTCGTGTGCTATAGCCCACGCCTTCCAAGTGGTCCCAGGACCCCTGGACCCCGATCCCCTAAAAAATTTTCGGGCCATCATATACGACCTAAGGAACCATAGTCACCGCACCGCCATGATCGTTCCTCATTTTTTGCATTTCCCGGCAAAAAAACTAGAATTCCGCGCGATTCCCATATTTTCGTGTGCTATAGCCCACGCCTTCCGAGTGGTCCTGGAACCCCGAACCACGATCGCCTAAAAATTTTACGGGCCATCAAATACGACCTAAGGAACCATACTAACCACCCCGCCATGATCGTTCCTCATTTTTTGCATTTTTTGGCCAAACAGCTAGAATTCCGCGCGATTCCCATATTTTTGTGTGTTACAGCCCACACCTTCCTAGTGGTCCCAGGACCTCCTGACCCCTATCGCCTAATATTTTTCCGGACTATCAAATACGACCTAAGGAACCATAGTATCCGCCACGCCATGATCGTTCCTCATTTTTTGCATTTTTCGGCCAAACAACTAGAATTCCGCGCGATTCCCGTATTTTTGTGTGTTATAGCCCACACCTTCCGAGTGGTCCCGGGACCTCCGGACCCCTATCGCCTAAAATTTTTCCGGACTATCAAATACGACCTAAGGAACCATAGTATCCGCCCCGCCATGATCGTTTCTCATTTTTTGCGTTTTTCGGCCAAACAACTAGAATTCCGCGCTATCCATATTTTTGTGTGTTATAGCCCACGCCTTCCGAGTGGTCCCGGGTCTCCGGACCCTTATCGCCTAAAATTTTCTGGACTATCAAATAAGACCTAAGGAACCATAGTCACCGCCCAGCCATGATCGTTCCCAGTTTTTTCCGTTTTTCGGATAAAAAACTAGAATTCCGCGCGATTCCCATATTTTCGTGTCCTATAGCCCACGCCTTCCAAGTGAACCTGGGAACTCCGGACCCCTATCGCCTAAAATTTTTCCGGACTATCAAATACGACCTAAGGAACCATAGTCACCTCCCAGCCATGATCATTCCTCATTTGTTGCATTTTTCGGCCAAAAAACTAGAATTTCGCCCGATTATAATATTTTTGTGTGCTATTGCCCACCCTTCCAAGTGGTTCCGGGACCCCCGGACCTTGATCGCCTAAAGTTTTTCCGGGCCGTCAAATACGACCTAAGGAACCATATTAACCGCCCCGCTATCATCGTTTCTCATTTTTTGCATTTTTCGGCCAAAAAACTAGAATTACGCCCGATTCCCATATTTTCGTGTGCTATACCCACGCTTTCCAAGTGGTCCGGGGAGCCGCGGACCTCGATTGCCTAAAGATTTTCCGGACTATCAAATACGACCTAAGGTACCATAGTCACCGCCCCACCATGATCGTTCCAAATGCTTTGTATTTCTCAGCGAAAAAACTAGAACTCCGCGCGATTTGCATATTTTAGTGTGCTATAGCATTCGCCTTCCGAGTGGTCCCGGGAGCCGTGGACCCCGATCGCCTAATATTTTCCGGGCCATCAAATACGACCTAAGGAACCATAGTCACCGCCCCGCCATGATCGTTCCTCATTTATTGCGTTTTTCGGCCAAAAAACTAGAATTCCGCTCGATTACCATATTTTTGTGAGCTATTGCCCACGCCTTCCGAGTGGGCCGGGCCGCCGGACTCGGATCGCCTAAAATTTTTTCGGTCCATCAATTAGGACCTAAGGAACCATAGTCACTGCCTCGCCATGATCGTTCCTCATTTTTTGGCCAAAAAATAGAATTTCGCCCGATTTCCATATTTTTGTGTGCTATCGCCCACGCCTTCCGAGTGGGTCGGGCCCCCCGCCCCGCCATGATCTAAGGAACCATAGTCACCGCCCCACCATGATCGTTACTAGTCTTTTGCGTTTTTCAGCCAAAAAACTAGAATTCCGCAAGATTTTCATATTTTCGTGTGCTTTAGCCCACGCCTTGTAAGGGGTCCCGGGTACCCCGAACCCCGATCGCCTAAAAATTTTCCGGGCCATCAAATACGACCTAAGGAACCATAGTAACCGCCCCGCCATAATCGTTCTTCATTTTTTGCGCTTTTCGGCCGAACAACTAGAATTCCGCACGATTCCCATATTTTTGTGTGTTATAGCCCACGCCTTCCGAGTGGTCCCGGGACCTCCTAACCCCTATCGCCTAATATTTTTCCGGACTATCAAATACAACCTAAGGAACCATAGTGTCCGCCATGCCATGATCGTTCCTCATTTTTTGCGTGTTTCGGCCAAACAACTAGAATTCCGCGCGATTCCCATATCTTTGTGTGTTATAGCCCACACCTTCCGAGTGGTCCCGGGACCTCCGGACCCCTATCGCCTAAAATTTTTCCGGACTATCAAATATGACCTAAGGAACCATAGTATCCGCCCCGCCATGATCGTTCCTCAATTTTTGCGTTTTTCGGCCAAACAACTAGAATTCCGCGCTATCCCATATTTTTGTGTGTTATAGCCCACGCTTTCCGAGTGGTCCCGGGTCTCCGGACCCCTATCGCCTAAAATTTTTCCGGACTATCAAATAAGACCTAAGGAACCATAGTCATCGCCCAGCCATGATCCTTCCTAGTTCTTTTCCGTTTTTCGGCCAAAAAACTAGAATTCCGCGCGATTCCCATATTTTCGTGTCCGCCCACGCCTTCCAAGTGAACCCGGGAACTCCATACCCCTATCGCCTAAAATTTTTCCGGACTATCAAATACGACCTAAGGAACCATAGTCACCGCCCAACCATGATCATTCCTCATTTGTTGCGTTTTTCGGCCAAAAAACTAGAATTCAGCCCGATTACAATATTTTTGTGAGCTATTGCCCACCCTTCCAAGTGGTTCCGGGACCCCGATCGCCTAAAATTTTTTCGGACTATCAAATACGACCTAAGGTACCATAGTCACCGCCCCACCATGATCGTTCCTCATTTATTGCATTTTTCGGCAAAAAAACTATAATTCCGCCCGATTACCATATTTTTGTGAGCTATTGCCCAAGCCTTCCGAGTGGGCCGGGCCGCCGGACTCGGATCGCCTAAAAGTTTTTCGGGCCATCAATTAGGACCTAAGGAACCATAGTCACTGCCTCGCCATGATCGTTCCTCATTTTTTGAATTTTTTGCCCAAAAAACTACAATTTTGCCCGATTCCCATATTTTTGTGTGCTATCGCCCACGCCTTCCGAGTGGGTCGGGCCCCCCGGAGCCGGATAGCCTAAAAATTTTCCAGACTATCAAATACGACCTAAGGAACCATAGTCACCGCCCCTCCATGATCGTTCCTAGTCTTTTGCGTTTTTCAGCCAAAAAACTAGAATTCTGCGCGATTTCCATATTTTCGTGTGCTTTAGCCCACGCCTTCCAAGGGGTCCCGGGAACCCCGAACCCCGATCGCCTAAAAATTTTCCGGGCCATCAAATACGACCTAAGGAACCATAGTAACCACCCCGCCATGATCGTTCCTCATTTTTTGCGTTTTCGGCCAAACAACTAGAATTCCGGGCGATTCCCATATTTTTGTGTGTTATAGCCCACGCCTTCCGAGTGGTCCCGGGACCTCCAGACCCCTATCGCCTAATATTTTTACGGACTATCAAATATGACCTACGGAACCATAGTATTCGCCCCGCCAAGATCATTCCTCATTTTTTGCGTTTTTCGGCCAAACAACTAGAATTCCGTGCTATCCCATATTTTTGTGTGTTATAGCCCACGCCTTCCGAGTGGTCCCGGGAGCCGTGGACCCCGATCGCCTAAAATTTTCCGGGCCATCAAATACGACCTAAGGAACCATAGTCACCGCCCCGCCATGATCGTTCCTCATTTATTGCATTTTTCGGCCAAAAAACTAGAATTCCGCTCGATTACCATATTTTTGTGAGCTATTGCCCACGCCTTCCGAGTGGGCCGGGCCGCCGGACTCGGATCGCCTAAAATTTTTTCGGGCCATCAATTAGGACCTAAGGAACCATAGTCATGCCTCGCCATGATCGTTCCTCATTTTTTGGCCAAAAAACTAGAATTTCGCCCGATTTTCATATTTTTGTGTGCTATCGCCCACGCCTTCTGAGTGGGTCGGGCCCCCCGCCCCGCCATGATCTAAGGAACCATAGTCACTGCCCCGCCATGATCGTTACTAGTCTTTTGCGTTTTTCAGCCAAAAAACTAGAATTCCGAAAGATTTCCATATTTTCGTGTGCTTTAGCCCACGCCTTGTAAGGGGTCCCGGGTACCCCGAACCCCGATCGCCTAAAAATTTTCCGGGCCATCAAATACGACCTAAGGAGCCATAGTAACCGCCCCGCCATGATCGTTCTTCATTTTTTGCGTTTTTCGGCCGAACAACTAGAATTCCGCGCGATTCCCATATTTTTGTGTGTTATCGCCCACGCCTTCCGAGTGGTCCCGGGACCTCCTAACCCCTATCGCCTAATATTTTTCTGGACTATCAAATACGACCTATGGAACCATAGTGTCCGCCATGCCATGATCATTTCTCATTTTTTGCGTTTTTCGGCCAAACAACTAGAATTCCGCGCGATTCCCATATCTTTGTGTGTTATAGCCCACACCTTCCGAGTGGTCCCGGGACCTCCGGACCCCTATCGCCTAAAATTTTTCCGGACTATCAAATACGACCTAAGGAACCATAGTATCCGCCCCGCCATGATCGTTCCTCATTTTTTGCGTTTTTCGGCCAAACAACTAGAATTCCGCGCTATCCCATATTTTTGTGTGTTATAGCCCACGCTTTCCGAGTGGTCCCGGGTCTCCGGACCCCTATCACCTAAAATTTTTCCGGACTATCAAATAAGACCTAAGGAACCATAGTCATCGCCCAGCCAAGATCCTTCCTAGTTCTTTTCCGTTTTTCGGCCAAAAAACTAGAATTTCGCGCGATTCCCATATTTTCGTGTCCGCCCACGCCTTCCAAGTGAACCCGGGAACTCCATACCCCTATCGCCTAAAATTTTTCCGGACTATCAAATACGACCTAAGGAACCATAGTCACCGCCCAACCATGATCATTCCTCATTTGTTGCGTTTTTCGGCCAAAAAACTAGAATTCAGCCCGATTACAATATTTTTGTGAGCTATTACCCCTCTTTCCAAGTGGTTCCGGGACCCCCGGAGCCCGATCGCCTAAAATTTTTCCGGGCCGTCAAATACGACCTAAGGAACCATAGTAACCGCCCCTCCATCATCGTTTCTCATTTTTTGCATTTTTCGGCCAAAAAACTAGAATTACGCCTGATTCCCATATTTTCGTGTGTTATACCCACGCCTTCCAAGTGGTCCGGGGAGCCGAGGACCCCGATCGCCTAAAATTTTTTCGGACTATCAAATACGACCTAAGGTACCATAGTCACCGCCCCACCATGATCGTTCCAAATGCTTTGTATTTTTCGGCCAAAAAACTAGAACTCCGCGCGATTTGCATATTTTAGTGTGCTATAGCTTACGCCTTCCGAGTGGTCCCGGGAGCCGTAGACCCCGATCGCCTAAAATTTTCTGGGCCATCAAATACGACCTAAGGAACCATAGTCACCGCCCCGCCATGATCGTTCCTCATTTATTGCATTTTTCGGCAAAAAAACTATAATTCCGCTCGATTACCGTATTTTTGTGAGCTATTGCCCACGCCTTCCGAGTGGGCCGGGCCGCCGGACTCGGATCGCCTAAAAGTTTTTCGGGCCATCAATTAGGACCTAAGGAACCATAGTCACTGCCTCGCCATGATCGTTCCTCATTTTTTTAATTTTTTGGCCAAAAAACTACAATTTTGCCTGATTCCCATATTTTTGTGTGCTATCGCCCACGCCTTCCGAGTGGGTCGGGCCCCCCGGAGCCGGATAGCCTAAAAATTTTCCAGACTATCAAATACGACCTAAGGAACCATAGTCACCGCCCCTCCATGATCGTTCCTAGTCTTTTGCGTTTTTCAGCCAAAAAACTAGAATTCTGCGCGATTTCCATATTTTCGTGTGCTTTAGCCCACGCCTTCCAAGGGGTCCCGGGAACCCCGAACCCCGATCGCCTAAAAATTTTCCGGGCCATCATATATGACCTAAGGAACCATAGTAACCACCCCGCCATGATCGTTCCTCATTTTTTGCGTTTTCGGCCAAACAACTAGAATTCCGCGCGATTCCCATATTTTTGTGTGTTATAGCCCACGCCTTCCGAGTGGTCCCGGGACCTCCTGACCCCTATCGCCAAATATTTTTACGGACTATCAAATATGACCTAAGGAACCATAGTATCCGCCCCGCCAAGATCATTCCTCATTTTTTGCGTTTTTCGGCCAAACAACTAGAATTCCGTGCTATCCCATATTTTTGTGTGTTATAGCCCACGCCTTCCGAGTGGTCCCGGGACCTCCTGACCCCTATCACCTAATATTTTTCCGGACTATCAAATACGACCTAAGGAACCATAGTATCTGCCCCGCCATGATCGTTCCTCATTTTTTGCATTTTTGGGCCAAACAACTAGAATTCCGCGCTATAACACACACCTTACGAGTGGTCCCGGGGGCCTCCGTACGCCTATCGCCTAAAAATTTTCCGGACTATCAAATACGACCTAAGGAACCATAGTAACCACCCCGCCATGATCGTTCCTCATGTTTTGCGTTTTTCGGCCAAACAACTAGAATTCCGCGCGATTCCCATATTTTTGTGTGTTATAACCCACGCCTTCCGAGTGGTCCCGGGACCTCCTGACCCCTATCGCCTAATATTTTTCCTGACTATCAAATACTACCTAAGGAACCATAGTATCCGCCCCGCCATGATCGTTCCTCATTTTTTGCGTGTTTCGGCCAAACAACTAGAATTCTGCGCGATTCCCATATTTTTGTGTGTTATAGCCCACACCTTCCGAGTGGTCCCGGGACCTCCGAACCCCTATCGCCTAAAATTTTTCCGGACTATCAAATACGTCCTAAGGAACCATAGTATCCGCCCCGCCATGATCGTTCCTCATCTTTTGCGTTTTTCGGCCAAACAACTAGAATTCTGCGCTATCCCATATTTTTATGTGTTATAGCCCACGCCTTCCGAGTGGTCCCGGGACCTCCTGACCCCTATCACCTAATATTTTTCCGGACTATCAAATACGACCTAAGGAACCATAGTATCTGCCCCGCCATGATCGTTCCTCATTTTTTGCATTTTTGGGCCAAACAACTAGAATTCCGCGCGACTCCCATATTTTTGTGTGTTATAGCCCACACCTTACGAGTGGTCTCGGGGACCTCCGTACGCCTATCGCCTAAAAATTTTCCGGACTATCAAATACGACCTAAGGAACCATAGTATCCACCCCGCCATGATCGTTCCTCATTTTTTGCATTTTTCGGCCAAACAACTAGAATTCCGCGCGATTCCCATATTTTTGTGTGTTATAGCCCACGCCTTCCGAGTGGTCCCGGGTCTCCGGACCCCTATCGCCTAAAATTTTTCCGGACTATCAAATAAGACCTAAGGAACCATAGTCACCGCCCAGCCATGATCGTTCGTAGTTTTTTCCGTTTTTCGGCCAAAAAACTAGAATTCTGCGCGATTCCCATATTTTCGTGTCCTATAGCCCACGCCTTCCAAGTGAACCCGGGAACTCCGGACCCCTATCGCCTAAAATTTTTCCGGACTATAATATACGACCTAAGGAACCATAGTCACCGCCCAGCCATGATCATTCCTCATTTGTTGCATTTTTCGGCCAAAAAACTAGAATTCCGCCCGATAACAATATTTTTGTGTGTTATTGCCCACCCTTCCAAGTGGTTCCGGGACCCCCGGACCCCGATCGCCTAAAATTTTTTCGGGCCGTCAAATACGACCTAAGGAACCATAGTAACCGCCCCGCCATCATCGTTTCTCATTTTTTGCATTTTTCGGCCAAAAAACTAGAATTACTCCCGATTCTCATATTTTCGTGTGCTATACCCACGCCTTCCAAGTGGTCCGGGGAGCCGCGGACCCCGATCGCCTAAAATTTTTCTGGACTATCAAATAAGACCTAAGGTACCATAGTCACCGCCCCACCATGATCATTCCCAATGCTTTGCATTTTTCGGCCACAAAACTAGAACTCCGTGCGATTTGCATATTTTAGTGTGCTATAGCTTATGCCTTCCGAGTGGTCCCGGGAGCCGTGGACCCCGATCGCCTAAAATTTTCCGGGCCATCAAATACGACCTAAGGAACCATAGTAACCACCCCGCCATGATCGTTCCTCATTTTTTGCGTTTTTCGGCCAAACAACTAGAATTCCGCGCGATTCCCATATTTTTGTGTGTTATAGCCCACGCCTTCCGAGTGGTCCCGGGACCTCCTGACCCCTATCGCCTAATATTTTTACGGACAGTCAAATACGACCTAATGAACCATAGTATCTGCCCTGCCAAGATCATTCCTCAATTTTTGCGTTTTTCGGCCAAACAACTAGAATTCCGTGCTATCCCATATTTTTGTGTGTTATAGCCCACGCCTTCCGAGTGGTCCCGGGTCTCCGTACCCCTATCGCCTAAAATTTTTCCGGACTATCAAATAAGACCTAAGGAACCATAGTCACTGCCCATCCATGATCGTTCCTAATTTTTTTCCATTTTTTGGCCAAAAAACTAGAATTCCGCGCGATTCCCATATTTTCGTGACCTATAGCCCACGCCTTCCAAGTGAACCCGGGAACTCCGGACCCCTATCGCCTAAAATTTTTCCGGACTATCAAATACGACCAAAGGAACCATAATCACCGCCCAGCCATGATCATTCCTCATTTGTTGCGTTTTTCGGCTGAAAAACTAGAATTCCGCCCGATTACAATATTTTTGTGTGCTATCGCCCACGCCTTCCGAGTGGGTCGGGCCCCCCGGAGCCGGATCGCCTAAAATTTTTCCAGACTATCAAATACGACCTAAGGAACCATAGTTACCGCCCCGCCATGATCGTTCCTAGTCTATTGCATTTTTCAGCCAAAAAACTAGAATTCCGCGCGATTTCCATATTTTCGTGTGCTTTAGCCCACGCCTTCCAAGGGGTCCCGACTATGGTTCCTTAGGTCGTATTTGATAGTCCAGAAAAATTTTAGGCGATAGGGGTCCGGAGGTCCCAGGACCACTCGGAAGGTGTGGGCTATAACACACAAAAATATGGGAATCGCGCGTAATTCTAGTTATTTGGCCGAAAAACGCAAAAAATAAGGAACGATCATGGCGGGGCGGATACTATGGTTCCTTAGGTCGTATTTGATTGCCCGGAAAATTTTTAGGCGATCGGGGTCCGCGACTCTTGCGACCACTCGGAATGCGTGGTTATAGCACACGAAAATATGGGAATCGGGCGAAATTCTATGTCTTTTTCAGTAACATGCAAAAAATGTGGAAAGATCTTGGCAGGGCGGTGACTATGGTTCCTTTGGTCTTATTTGATAGTCCGGAAAAATATTAGGCGATAGGGGTCCGGAGGTCCCAGAACTACTCGGAAGGCGTGGGCTATAACACACAAAAATATGGGAATCGCGCGGAATTCTAGTTGTTTGGCCAAAAACCGCAAAAAATGAGGAACGATCATGGCGGGGCGGATACTATGGTTCCTTAGGTCGTATTTTATAGTCCGGAAAATTTTTAGGCGATCCGTCTCCGGGGGACCGACCCACTCGGAAGGCGTGGGCGATAGCACAAAAAAATATGGGAATCGGGCGGAATTCTAGTTTTTTGGCCAAAAATGCAAAAAATGAGGAACGATCATGGCGAGGCGGTGACTATGGTTCCTTAGGTCCTAATTGATGGCCCGAAAATTTTTTAGGCGATCCGAGTCCGGCGGCCCGGCCCACTCGGAAGGCTTGGGCAATAGCACACAAAAATATGGTAATCGAGCGGAATTCTAGTTTTTTAGCCGAAAAACGCAATAAATGAGGAACGATCATGGCGGGGCGGTGACTATGGTTCCTTAGGTCGTATTTGATGGCCCGGAAAATTTTAGGCGATCGGGGTCCGCGACTCCCCGGACCACTTGTAAGGCGTGGGTATAGCACACGAAAATATGGGAATCGGGCGTAATTCTAGTTTTTTGGCCGAAAAATGCAAAAAATGAGAAACGATGATGGCGGGGCGGTTACTATGGTTCCTTAGGTCGTATTTGACGGCCCGGAAAAATTTTAGGCGATCGGGGTCCGGGGGTCCCGGAACCACTTGGAAGGGTGGGCAATAGCACACAAAAATATTGTAATCGGGCGGAATTCTAGTTTTTTGGCCGAAAAACGCAACAAATGAGGAATGATCATGGCTGGGCGGTGACTATGGTTCCTTAGGTCGTATTTGATAGTCCGGAAAAATTTTAGGCGATAGGGGTCCGGAGTTCCCGGGTTCACTTGGAAGGCGTGGGCTATAGGACACGAAAATATGGGAATCGCGCGGAATTCTAGTTTTTTGGCCGAAAAACGGGAAAAACTAGGAACGATCATGGCTGGGCGGTGACTATGGTTTCTGAGGTCGTATTTGATAGTCCGAAAAATTGTAGGCGATAGGGGTCCGGAGACCCGGGACCACTCGGAAGGCGTGGGCTATAACACACAAAAATATGGGATCGCGCGGAATTCTAGTTGTTTGGCCGAAAAACGCAAAAAATGAGGAACGATCATGGCGGGGCGGAAACTATGGTTCCTTTGGTCGTATTTGATAGTCCGGAAAAATTTTAGGCGATAGGGGTCCGGAGTTCCCGGGTTCACTTGGAATGCGTGGGCTATAGGACACGAAAATATGGGAATCGCACGGAATTCTCATTTTTGGCCGAAAAATGGAAAAAACTAGGAACGATCATGGCTGGGTGGTGACTATGGTTCCTTAGGTCTTATTTGATAGTCCGGAAAAATTTTAGGCGATAGGGGTCCGGAGACCCGGGACCACTCGGATGTCGTGGGCTATAACACACAAAATATGGGATCGCGCAGAATTCTAGTTGTTTGGCCGAAAAATGCAAAAAATGAGGAACGATCATGGCGGGGTGGATACTATGGTTCCTTAGGTCGTATTTGATAGTCCAGAAACATTTTAGGCGATAGGGGTCCGGAGGTCCCGGGACCACTCGGAAGGTGTGGGCTATAACACACAAAAATATGGGAATCGCGCGTAATTCTAGTTGTTTGGCCGAAAAACACAAAAAATAAGGAACGATCATGGCGGGGCGGATACTATGGTTCCTTAGGTCATATTTGATTGCCAGGAAAATTTTTAGGCGATCGGGGTCCGCGACTCTTGGGACCACTCGGAATGCGTGGTTATAGCACACGAAAAAATGGGAATCGGGCGAAATTCTAGGTCTTTTTAAGTAACATGCAAAAAATGTGGACAGATCTTGGCAGGGCGGTGACTATGGTTCCTTTGGTCTTATTTGATAGTCCGGAAAAATATTAGGCGATAGGGGTCCGGAGGTCCCTGGACTACTCGGAAGGCGTGGGCTATAACACACAAAAATATGGGAATCGAGCGGAATTCTAGTTTTTTGGCCGAAAAATGCAATAAATTAGGAATGATCATGGCGGGGCGGTGACTATGGTTCCTTAGGTCGTATTTGATATTCTGAAAAAATTTTAGGCGATAGGGGTCCGGAGACCCGGGACAACTCGAAAGGCATGGGCTATTACACACAAAAATATGGGATCGCGCGGAATTCTAGTTGTTTGGCCGAAAAACGCAAAAAATGAGGAACGATCATAGCGGGGCGGATACTATGGTTCCTTAGGTCATATTTGATAGTCCGGAAAAATTTTAGGCGATAGGGGTCCGGAGGTCCCGGGACCACTCGGAAGGTGTGGGCTAAACACACAAAAATATGGGAATGGCGCGGAATTCTAGTTGTTTGGCCGAAAAATGCAAAAAATAAGGAACGATCATGGTAGGGCAGATACTATGGTTCCTTAGGTCGTATTTGATTGCCCGGAAAAATTTTAGGCGATCGGGGTCCGCGGCTCTTGGGACCACTCAGAATGCGTGGGTATAGCACACGAAAATATGGGAATCGGGCGAAATTCTATGTCTTTTTCAGTAACATGCAAAAAATGTGGAAAGATCTTGGCAGGGCGGTGACTATGGTTCCTTTGGTCTTATTTGATAGTCCGGAAAAATATTAGGCGATAGGGGTCCGGAGGTCCCAGGACCACTCGGAAGGCGTGGGCTATAACACATAAAAATATGGGAATCGCGCGGAATTCTAGTTGTTTGGCCAAAAACCGCAAAAAATGAGGAACGATCATGGCAGGGCGGATACTATGGTTCCTTAGGTTGTATTTTATATTCCGAAAAATTTTTAGGCGATCCGTCTCCGGGGGACCGACCCACTCGAAAGGCGTGGGCGATAGCACAAAAAAATATGGGAATCGGGCGGAATTCTAGTTTTTTGGCCGAAAAACGCAATAAATGAGGAACGATCATGGCGGAGCGGTGACTATGGTTCCTTAGGTCGTATTTGATGGCCCGGAAAATTTTAGGCGATCGGGGTCCGCGGCTCCCCGGACCACTTGGAAGGCGTGGGTATAGCACACGAAAATATGGGAATCGGGCGTAATTCTAGTTTTTTGGCCGAAAAATGCAAAAAATGAGAAACGATGATGGCGGGGCGGTTACTATGGTTCCTTAGGTCGTATTTGACGGCCCGGAAAAATTTTAGGCGATCGGGGTCCGGGGGTCCCGGAACCACTTGGAAGGGTGGGCAATAGCAAACAAAAATATTGTAATCGAGCGGAATTCGAGTTTTTTGGCCGAAAAATGCAACAAATGAGGAATGATCATGGCTGGGCGGTGACTATGGTTCCTTAGGTCGTATTTGATAGTCCGGAAAAATTTTAGGCGATAGGGGTCCGGAGTTCCCGGGTTCACTTGGAAGGCGTGGGTTGTAGGACACGAAAATATGGGAATCGCGCGGAATTCTAGTTTTTTGGCCGAAAAACGGAAAAAACTAGGAACGATCGTGGCTGGGCGGTGACTATGGTTTATTAGGTCGTATTTGATAGTCCGTAAAAATTGTAGGCGATAGGGGTCCGGAGACCCGGGACCACTCGGAAGGCGTAGGCTATAACACACAAAAATATGGGATCGCGCGAAATTCTAGTTGTTTGGCCGAAAAACGCAAAAAATGAGGAACAATCATGGCGGGGTGGATACTATGGTTCCTTAGGTCGTATTCGATAGTCCGGAAAAATTTTAGGCGATAGGGGTCCGGAGGTCCCGGGACCACTCGAAAGGTGTGGGCTATAACACACAAAAATATGGGAATCGCGCGGAATTCTTGATGTTTGGCCGAAAAATGCAAAAAAAATAAGGAACGATCATGGGGGGGCAGATACTATGGTTCCTTAGGTCGTATTTGTTTGCCCGGAAAAATTTTAGGCGATCGGGGTCCGCGGCTCTTGGGACCACTCGGAATGCGTGGGTATAGCACACGAAAATATGGGAATCGGGCGAAATTCTAGGTCTTTTTCAGTAACATGCAAAAAATGTGGAAAGATCTTGGCAGGGCGGTGACTATGGTTCCTTTGGTCTTATTTGATAGTCCGGAAAAATATTAGGCGATAGGGGTCCGGAGGTCCCGGGACCACTCGGAAGGCATGGGCTATAACACACAAAAATATGGGAATCGCGCGGAATTCTAGTTGTTTTGCCGAAAAACGCAAAAAATGAGGAACGATCATAGCGGGGCTGATACTATGGTTCCTTAGGTCGTATTTGATAGTCCGGAAAATTTTTAGGCGATAGGGGTCAGGAGGTCCCGGGACCACTCCGAAGGCGTGGGCTATAACACACAAAAATATGGGAATCGCGCGAAATTCTAGTTGTTTGGCCGAAAAACTCAAAAAATGAGGATCGGTCATGGCGGGGTGGTTACTATGGTTCCTTAGGTCGTATTTAATGGCCCGGAAAATTTTTAGGCGATCGGGGTTCGGGGTTCCCGGGACCCCTTGGAAGGCGTGGGATAAAGAACACGAAAATATGGAAATCGCGCGGAATTCTAGTTTTTTGGCTGAAAAACGCAAAAGACTAGGAACGATCATGGCGGGGCAGTGACTATGGTTCCTTAGGTCATATTTTATAGTCCGGAAAATTTTTAGGCGTTCCGTCTCCGGGGGGCCCGACCCACTCGGAAGGCGTGGGCGATAGCACACAAAAATATGGGAATCGGGCGGAATTCTAGTTTTTTGGCCAAAAAATGCAAAAATTGAGGAACGATCATGGCGAGGCGGTTACTATGGTTCCTTAGGTCCTAATTGATGGCCCGAAAATTTTTAGGCGTTCCGTCTCCGGACGGCCCGGCCCACTCGGAAGGCTTGGGCAATAGCACACAAAAATATGGTAATCGAGCGGAATTCTAGTTTTTTGGCCGAAAAATGCCATAAATGAGGAACGATCATGGCGGGGCGGTGACTATGGTTCCTTAGTTCGTATTTGATGGCCCGGAAAATTTTAGGCGATCGGGGTCCGCGGCTCCCCGGACCACTTGGAAGGTGTGGGTATAGCACACGAAAATATGGGAATCAGGCGTAATTCTAGTTTTTCGGCCGAAAAATGCATAAAATGAGAAACGATGATGACGGGGCGGTTACTATGGTTCCTTAGGTCGTATTTGACGGCCCGGAAAATTTTAGGCGATCGGGGTCCGGGGGTCCCGGAACCACTTGGAAGGGTGGGCAATAGCACACAAAAATATTTGTAATCGGGCGGAATTCTAGTTTTTTGGCCGAAAAATGCAAAAAATGAGGAATGATCATGGCTGGGCGGTGACTATGGTTCCTTAGGTCGTATTTGATAGTCCGGAAAAATTTTAGGCAATAGGGGTCCGGAGTTCCCGGGTTCACTTGGAAGGCGTGGGCTATAAGACAAGAAAATATGGGAATCGCGCGGAATTCTAGTTTTTTGGCCGAAAAACGGAAATAACTAGGAACGATCATGGCTAGGCGGTGACTATGGTTCCTTAGGTCGTATTTGATTGTCCGAAAAAATTTTAGGCGATAGGGGTCCGGAGACCCGGGACCACTCGGAAGGCGTGGGCTATAACACACAAAAATATGGGATCGCGCGGAATTCTAGTTGTTTGGCCGAAAAACGCAAAAAATGAGGAACGATCATGGCGGGGCGGATACAATGGTTCCTTAGGTCGTATTTGAAAGTCCGGAAAAATTTTAGGCGATCGGGGTCTGGAGGTCCCGGGACCATTCGGAAGGTGTGGGCTATAACACACAAAAATATGGGAATCGCGTGGAATTCTAGTTGTTTGGCCGAAAAATGCAAAAAATAAGGAACGATCATGGCGGGGCGGATACTATGGTTCTTAGGTCGTATTTGATTGCCCGGAAAAATTTTAGGCGATCAGGGTCCGCGGCTCTTGGGACCACTCGGAATGCGTGGGTATAGCACACGAAAATATGGGAATCGGGCGAAATTCTAGGTCTTTTTCAGTAACATGCAAAAAATGTGGAAAGATCTTGGCAGGGCGGTGATTATGGTTCCTTTGGTCTTATTTGATAGTCCGGAAAATTATTAAGCGATAAGGGTCCGGAGGTCCCGGGACCACTCGGAAGGCGTGGGTTATAAGACACAAAAATATGGGAATCGTGCGGAATTCTAGTTGTTTGGCCGAAAAACGCAAAAAATGAGGAACGATCATGGCGGGGCGGATACTATGGTTCCTTAGGTCATATTTGATAGTCCGGAAAAATTTTAGGCGATAGGGGTCAGGAGGTCCCGGGACCACTCGGAAGGCGTGGGTTATAACACATAAAAATATGGGAATCGCGCGAAATTCTAGTTGTTTGGCCGAAAAACGCAAAAAATGAGGATCGGTCATGGCGGGGTGGTTACTATGGTTCCTTAGGTCGTATTTAATGGCCCGAAAAATTTTTAGGCGATCGGGGTTCGGGGTTCCCGGGACCCCTTGGAAGGCGTGGGATAAAGAACACGAAAATATGGAAATCGCGCGGAATTCTAGTTTTTGGCTGAAAAACGCAAAAGACTAGGAACGATCATGGCGGGGCAGTGACTATGGTTCCTTAGGTCATATTTTATAGTCCGGAAAATTTTTAGGCGTTCCGTCTCCGGGGGGCCCGACCCACTCGGAAGGCGTGGGCGATAGCACACAAAAATATGGGAATCGGGCGGAATTCTAGTTTTTTGGCCAAAAAATGCAAAAATTGAGGAACGATCATGGCGAGGCGGTTACTATGGTTCCTTAGGTCCTAATTGATGGCCCGAAAATTTTTAGGCGTTCCGTCTCCGGGCGGCCCGGCCCACTCGGAAGGCTTGGGCAATAGCACACAAAAATATGGTAATCGAGCGGAATTCTAGTTTTTTGGCCGAAAAATGCCATAAATGAGGAACGATCATGGCGGGGCGGTGACTATGGTTCCTTAGTTCGTATTTGATGGCCCGGAAAATTTTAGGCGCTCGGGGTCCGCGGCTCCCCGGACCACTTGGAAGGTGTGGGTATAGCACACGAAAATATGGGAATCAGGCGTAATTCTAGTTTTTTGGCCGAAAAATGCATAAAATGAGAAACGATGATGACGGGGCGGTTACTATGGTTCCTTAGGTCGTATTTGACGGCCCGGAAAATTTTAGGCGATCGGGGTCCGGGGGTCCCGGAACCACTTGGAAGGGTGGGCAATAGCACACAAAAATATTTGTAATCGGGCGGAATTCTAGTTTTTTGGCCGAAAAACGCAAAAAATGAGGAATGATCATGGCTGGGCGGTGACTATGGTTCCTTAGGTCGTATTTGATAGTCCGGAAAAATTTTAGGCAATAGGGGTCCGGAGTTCCCGGGTTCACTTGGAAGGCGTGGGCTATAGGACAAGAAAATATGGGAATCGCGCGGAATTCTAGTTTTTTGGCCGAAAAACGGAAATAACTAGGAACGATCATGGCTAGGCGGTGACTATGGTTCCTTAGGTCGTATTTGATTGTCCGAAAAAATTTTAGGCGATAGGGGTCCGGAGACCCGGGACCACTCGGAAGGCGTGGGCTATAACACACAAAAATATGGGATCGCGCGGAATTCTAGTTGTTTGGCCGAAAAACGCAAAAAATGAGGAACGATCATGGCGGGGCGGATACAATGGTTCCTTAGGTCGTATTTGAAAGTCCGGAAAATTTTTAGGCGATAGGGGTCTGGAGGTCCCGGGACCACTCGGAAGGTGTGGGCTATAACACACAAAAATATGGGAATCGCGTGGAATTCTAGTTGTTTGGCCGAAAAATGCAAAAAATAAGGAACGATCATGGCGGGGCGGATACTATGGTTCTTAGGTCGTATTTGATTGCCCGGAAAAATTTTAGGCGATCGGGGTCCGCGGCTCTTGGGACCACTCGGAATGCGTGGGTATAGCACACGAAAATATGGGAATCGGGCGAAATTCTAGGTCTTTTTCAGTAACATGCAAAAAATGTGGAAAGATCTTGGCAGGGCGGTGATTATGGTTCCTTTGGTCTTATTTGATAGTCCGGAAAAATATTAAGCGATAAGGGTCCGGAGGTCCCGGGACCACTCGGAAGGCGTGGGTTATAACACACAAAAATATGGGAATCGTGCGGAATTCTAGTTGTTTGGCCGAAAAACGCAAAAAATGAGGAACGATCATGGCGGGGCGGATACTATGGTTCCTTAGGTCATATTTGATAGTCCGGAAAAATTTTAGGCGATAGGGGTCAGGAGGTCCCGGGACCACTCGGAAGGCGTGGGTTATAACACATAAAAATATGAGAATCGCGCGAAATTCTAGTTGTTTGGCCGAAAAACGCAAAAAATGAGGAACGGTCATGGCGGGGTGGTTACTAGGGTATCTTAGGTCGTATTTGATGTCCCGGAAAATTTTTAGGCGATCGGGGTTCGGGGTTCCCGGGACCCCTTGGAAGGCGTGGGCTAAAGCACACGAAAATATGGGAATCGGGCGGAATTCTACTTTTTTGGCTGAAAAACGCAAAAGACTAGGAACGATCATGGCGGGGCGGTGACTATGGTTCCTTAGGTCGTATTTTATAGTCCGTAAAATTTTTAGGCGATCCGGCTCCGGGGGGCCCGACCCACTCGGAAGGAGTGGGCGATAGCATACAAAAATATGGGAATCGAGCTGAATTCTAGTTTTTTGGCCAAAAAATGTAAAAAATGAGGAACGATCATGGCGAGGCGGTGACTATGGTTCCTTATGTCTTAATTGATTGCCCGAAAACTTTTTAGGCGATCCGAGTCCGGCGGCCCAGCCCACTCGGAAGGCGTGGGCAATAGCACACAAAAATATGGTAATCGAGCGAAATTCTAGTTTTTTGACCGAAAAGCGCAATAAATGAGGAATGATCATGGCGGGGCGGTGACTATGGTTCCTTAGGTCGTATTTGATGGCCCGGAAAATTTTAGGCGATCGGGGTCCACGGCTCCCGGGATCACTCGGAAGGCGTAAGCTATAGCACACGAAAATATGCAAATCGCGCGGAGTTCTAGTTTTTTGGCCGAAAAATGCAAAGCATTTGGAACGATCATGGTGTGGCGGTGATTATGGTACCTTAGGTCGTATTTGATAGTCCGGAAAAATATTAGGCGATCGGGGTCCACGGCTCCCCGGACCACTTGGAAGGCGTGGGTATAGCACACGAAAATATGGGAATCGGGTGTAATTCTAGTTTTTTGGCCGAAAAATGCAAAAAATGAGAAACGATGATGGCGGGGCGGTTACTATGGTTCCTTAGGTCGTATTTGACAGCCCGGAAAAATTTTAGGCATCGGGGTCCGGGGGTCCCGGAACCACTTGGAAGGGTGGGCAATAGCACACAAAAATATTGTAATCGGGCGGAATTCTAGTTTTTTGGCCGAAAAACGCAACAAATGAGGAATGATCATGGCTGGGCGGTGACTATGGTTCCTTAGGTCGTATTTGATAGTCTGGAAAAATTTTAGGCGATAGGGGTCCGGAGTTCCCGAGTTCACTTGGAAGGCGTGGGCTATAGGACACGAAAATATGGGAATCGCGCGGAATTCTAGTTTTTTGGCCGAAAAACGGAAAAAACTAGGAACGATCATGGCTGGGCGGTGACTATGGTTCCTTAGGTCATATTTGAAAGTCCGGAAAAATTTTAGGCGATAGGGGTCCGGAGACCCGGGACCACTCGGAAGGTGTGGGCTATAACAGGACAAAAATATGGGAATCACGCGTAATTCTAGTTGTTTGGCCGAAAAACGCAAAAAATAAGGAACGATCATGGCGGGGACGATACTATGGTTCCTTAGGTCGTATTTGATTTACCGAAAAAATTTTAGGCAATCGGGGTCCGCGGCTCTTGGGACCACTCAGAATGTGTGGGTATAGCACACGAAAATATGGGAATCGGGCGAAATTCTAGGTCTTTTTCAGTAACATGCAAAAAATGTGGAAAGATCTTGGCAGGGCGGTGACTATGGTTCCTTTGGTCTTATTTGATAGTCCAGAAAAATATTAGGCGATAGGGGTCCGGAGGTCCCGGGACCACTCGGAAGGCGTGGGCTATAACACACAAAAATATAGGAATCGCGCGGAATTCTAGTTGTATGGCCGAAAAACGCAAAAGACTAGGAACGATCATGGCGGGGCGGTGACTATGGTTCCTTAGGTCGTATTTTATAGTCCGTAAAATTTTTAGGCGATCCGGCTCCGGGGGGCCCGACCCACTCGAAAGGAGTGGGCGATAGCATACAAAAATATGGGAATCGAGCTGAATTCTAGTTTTTTGGCCAAAAAATGTAAAAAATGAGGAACGATCATGGCGAGGCGGTGACTATGGTTCCTTATGTCTTAATTGATTGCCCGAAAACTTTTTAGGCGATCCGAGTCCGGCGGCCCAGCCCACTCGAAAGGCGTGGGCAATAGCACACAAAAATATGGTAATCGAGCGGAATTCTAGTTTTTTGACCGAAAAGCGCAATAAATGAGGAATGATCATGGCGGGGCGGTGACTATGGTTCCTTAGGTCGTATTTGATGGCCCGGAAAATTTTAGGCGATCGGGGTCCACGGCTCCCGGGATCACTCGGAAGGCGTAAGCTATAGCACACGAAAATATGCAAATCGCGCGGAGTTCTAGTTTTTTGGCCGAAAAATGCAAAGCATTTGGAACGATCATGGTGGGGCGGTGACTATGGTACCTTAGGTCGTATTTGATAGTCCGGAAAAATATTAGGCGATCGGGGTCCACGGCTCCCCGGACCACTTGGAAGGCGTGGGTATAGCACACGAAAATATGGGAATCGGGTGTAATTCTAGTTTTTTGGCCGAAAAATGCAAAAAATGAGAAACGATGATGGCGGGGCGGTTACTATGGTTCCTTAGGTCGTATTTGACAGCCCGGAAAAATTTTAGGCATCGGGGTCCGGGGGTCCCGGAACCACTTGGAAGGGTGGGCAATAGCACACAAAAATATTGTAATCGGGCGGAATTCTAGTTTTTTGGCCGAAAAACGCAACAAATGAGGAATGATCATGGCTGGGCGGTGACTATGGTTCCTTAGGTCGTATTTGATAGTCTGGAAAAATTTTAGGCGATAGGGGTCCGGAGTTCCCGGGTTCACTTGGAAGGCGTGGGCTATAGGACACGAAAATATGGGAATCGCGCGGAATTCTAGTTTTTTGGCCGAAAAACGGAAAAAACTAGGAACGATCATGGCTGGGCGGTGACTATGGTTCCTTAGGTCATATTTGAAAGTCCGGAAAAATTTTAGGCGATAGGGGTCCGGAGACCCGGGACCACTCGGAAGGTGTGGGCTATAACAGGACAAAAATATGGGAATCACGCGTAATTCTAGTTGTTTGGCCGAAAAATGCAAAAAATAAGGAACGATCATGGCGGGGACGATACTATGGTTCCTTAGGTCGTATTTGATAGTCCAAAAAAATTTTAGACGATAGGGGTCCGGAGGTCCGCGGCTCTTGGGACCACTCAGAATGTGTGGGTATAGCACACGAAAATATGGGAATCGGGCGAAATTCTAGGTCTTTTTCAGTAACATGCAAAAAATGTGGAAAGATCTTGGCAGGGCGGTGACTATGGTTCCTTTGGTCTTATTTGATAGTCCAGAAAAATATTAGGCGATAGGGGTCCGGAGGTCCCGGGACCACTCGGAAGGCGTGGGCTATAACACACAAAAATATAGGAATCGCGCGGAATTCTAGTTGTATGGCCGAAAAACGCAAAAGACTAGGAACGATCATGGCGGGGCGGTGACTATGGTTCCTTAGGTCGTATTTTATAGTCCGTAAAATTTTTAGGCGATCCGGCTCCGGGGGGCCCGACCCACTCGAAAGGAGTGGGCGATAGCATACAAAAATATGGGAATCGAGCTGAATTCTAGTTTTTTGGCCAAAAAATGTAAAAAATGAGGAACGATCATGGCGAGGCGGTGACTATGGTTCCTTATGTCTTAATTGATTGCCCGAAAACTTTTTAGGCGATCCGAGTCCGGCGGCCCAGCCCACTCGAAAGGCGTGGGCAATAGCACACAAAAATATGGTAATCGAGCGGAATTCTAGTTTTTTGACCGAAAAGCGCAATAAATGAGGAATGATCATGGCGGGGCGGTGACTATGGTTCCTTAGGTCGTATTTGATGGCCCGGAAAATTTTAGGCGATCGGGGTCCACGGCTCCCGGGATCACTCGGAAGGCGTAAGCTATAGCACACGAAAATATGCAAATCGCGCGGAGTTCTAGTTTTTTGGCCGAAAAATGCAAAGCATTTGGAACGATCATGGTGGGGCGGTGACTATGGTACCTTAGGTCGTATTTGATAGTCCGGAAAAATATTAGGCGATCGGGGTCCACGGCTCCCCGGACCACTTGGAAGGCGTGGGTATAGCACACGAAAATATGGGAATCGGGTGTAATTCTAGTTTTTTGGCCGAAAAATGCAAAAAATGAGAAACGATGATGGCGGGGCGGTTACTATGGTTCCTTAGGTCGTATTTGACAGCCCGGAAAAATTTTAGGCATCGGGGTCCGGGGGTCCCGGAACCACTTGGAAGGGTGGGCAATAGCACACAAAAATATTGTAATCGGGCGGAATTCTAGTTTTTTGGCCGAAAAACGCAACAAATGAGGAATGATCATGGCTGGGCGGTGACTATGGTTCCTTAGGTCGTATTTGATAGTCTGGAAAAATTTTAGGCGATAGGGGTCCGGAGTTCCCGGGTTCACTTGGAAGGCGTGGGCTATAGGACACGAAAATATGGGAATCGCGCGGAATTCTAGTTTTTTGGCCGAAAAACGGAAAAAACTAGGAACGATCATGGCTGGGCGGTGACTATGGTTCCTTAGGTCATATTTGAAAGTCCGGAAAAATTTTAGGCGATAGGGGTCCGGAGACCCGGGACCACTCGGAAGGTGTGGGCTATAACAGGACAAAAATATGGGAATCACGCGTAATTCTAGTTGTTTGGCCGAAAAATGCAAAAAATAAGGAACGATCATGGCGGGGACGATACTATGGTTCCTTAGGTCGTATTTGATAGTCCAAAAAAATTTTAGACGATAGGGGTCCGGAGGTCCGCGGCTCTTGGGACCACTCAGAATGTGTGGGTATAGCACACGAAAATATGGGAATCGGGCGAAATTCTAGGTCTTTTTCAGTAACATGCAAAAAATGTGGAAAGATCTTGGCAGGGCGGTGACTATGGTTCCTTTGGTCTTATTTGATAGTCCAGAAAAATATTAGGCGATAGGGGTCCGGAGGTCCCGGGACCACTCGGAAGGCATGGGCTATAACACACAAAAATATAGGAATCGCGCGGAATTCTAGTTGTATGGCCGAAAAACGCAAAAAATGAGGAACGATCATGGCGGGGCGGATACTATGGTTCCCTAGCTCGTATTTGATAGTCCAAAAAAATTTTAGGCGATAGGGGTCCGGAGGTCCCGGGACCACTCGGAAGGTGTGGGCTATAACACACAAAAATATGGGAATCACGCGTAATTCTAGTTGTTTGGCCGAAAAACGCAAAAAATAAGGAACGATCATGGCGGGGCGGATACTATGGTTCCTTAGGTCGTATTTGATTGCCCGGAAAAATTTTAGACGAAAGGGGTCCGCGGCTCTTGGGACCACTCGGAATGTGTGGGTATAGCACACGAAAATATAGGAATCGGGCGAAATTCAAGGTCTTTTTTAGTAACATGCAAAAAATGTGGAAAGATCTTGGCAGGGCGGTGACTATGGTTCCTTTGGTCTTATTTGATAGTCCAGAAAAATATTAGGCGATAGGGGTCCGGAGGTCCCGGGACCACTCGGAAGGCGTGGGCTATAACACACAAAAATATAGGAATCGCGCGGAATTCTAGTTGTATGGCCGAAAAACGCAAAAAATGAGGAACGATCATGGCGGGGCGGATACTATGGTTCCTTAGCTCGTATTTGATAGTCCGAAAAAATTTTAGGCGATAGGGGTCCGGAGGTCCCGGGACCTCTCGGAAGGTGTGGGCTATAACACACAAAAATATGGGAATCACGCGTAATTCTAGTTGTTTGGCCGAAAAACGCAAAAAATAAGGAACGATCATGGCGGGGCGGATACTATGGTTCCTTAGGTCGTATTTGATTGCCCGGAAAAATTTTAGACGAACGGGGTCCGCGGCTCTTGGGACCACTCGGAATGTGTGGGTATAGCACACGAAAATATAGGAATCGGGCGAAATTCAAGGTCTTTTTTAGTAACATGCAAAAAATGTGGAAAGATCTTGGCAGGGCGGTGACTATGGTTCCTTTGGTCTTATTTGATAGTCCAGAAAAATATTAGGCGATTGGGGTCCGGAGGTCCCGGGACCACTCGGAAGGCGTGGGCTATAACGCACAAAAATATGGGAATCGCGCGGAATTCTAGTTGATTGGCTGAAAAACGCAAAAAATGAGGAACGATCATGGCGAGGCGGATACTATGGTTCCTTAGGTCGTATTTGATAGTCCGGAAAAATTTTAGGCGATAGGGGTCCGGTGACCCGGGACCACTCGGAAGGCGTGGGCTATAACAAACAAAAATATGGGATCGCGCGGAATTCTAATTGTTTGGCCGAAAAACGCAAACTATGAGGAACGATCATGGCGGGGCGGATACTATGGTTCCTTAGCTCGTATTTGATAGTCCGGAAAAATTTTAGGCGATAGGGGTCCGGAGGTCCAGGGACCACTCGGAAGGTGTGGGCTATAACACACAAGAATATGGGAATCACGCGTAATTCTAGTTGTTTGGCCGAAAAATGCAAAAATAAGGAACGATCATGGCGGGGCAGATACTATGGTTCCTTATGTCGTATTTGATTGCCCGGAAAAATTTTAGGCGATCGGGGTCCGTGGTTCTTGGGACCACTCGGAATGTGTGGGTATAGCACACAAAAATATGGGAATCGGTCGAAATTCTAGGTCTTTTTCAGTAACATGCAAAAAATGTGGAAAGATCTTGGCAGGGCGGTGACTATGGTTCCTTTGGTCTTATTTGATTGTCCAGAAAAATATTAGGCGATAGGGGTCCGGAGGTCCCGGGACTACTCGGAAGGCGTGGGCTATAACACACAAAAATATGGGAATCGCGCGGAATTCTAGTTGTTTGGCCGAAAAACGCAAAAAATGAGGAACGATCATGGCGGGGCATATACTATGGTTCCTTAGGTCATATTTGATAGTCCGGAAAAATTTTAGGCGATAGGGGTCAGGAGGTCCCGGGACCACTCGGAAGGCGTGGGTTATAACACATAAAAATATGGGAATCGCGCGAAATTCTAGTTGTTTGGCCAAAAAACGCAAAAAATGAGGAACGGTCATGGCGGGGTGGTTACTAGGGTATCTTAGGTCGTATTTGATGTCCCGGAAAATTTTTAGGCGATCGGGGTTCGGGGTTCCCGGGACCCCTTGGAAGGCGTGGGCTAAAGCACACGAAAATATGGGAATCGGGCGGAATTCTACTTTTTTGGCTGAAAAACGCAAAAGACTAGGAACGATCATGGCGGGGCGGTGACTATGGTTCCTTAGGTCGTATTTGATAGTCCGGAAAATTTTTAGGCGATCGGGGTCCGCGGCTCCCCGAACCACTTGGAAGGCGTGGGTATAGCACACGAAAATATGGGAATCGGGCGTAATTCTAGTTTTTGGGCCGAAAATGCAAAAAATGAGAAACGATGATGGCGGGGCGGTTACTATGGTTCCTTAGGTCGTATTTGACAGCCCAGAAAAATTTTAAGCGATCGGGGTTCCGGGGGTCCCGGAACCACTTGGAAGGGTGGGCAATAGCACACAAAAATATTGTAATCGGGCGAAATTCTAGTTTTTTGGCCGAAAAACGCAACAAATGAGGAATGATCATGGCTGGGCGGTGACTATGGTTCCTTAGGTCGTATTTGATAGTCCGGAAAAATTTTAGGCGATAGGGCTCCGGAGTTCCCAGGTTCACTTGGAAGGCGTGGGCTATAGGACACGAAAATATGGGAATCGCGCGGAATTCTAGTTTTTTGGCCGAAAAACGGAAAAAACTAGGAACGATCACGGCTGGGCGGATACTATGGTTCCTTAGGTCGTATTTGATAGTCCGGAAAAATTTTAGGCGAGAGGGGTCCGGAGGTCCCGGGACCACTCGGAAGGTGTGGGCTATAACACACAAAAATATGGGAATCACGTGTAATTCTAGTTGTTTGGCCGAAGAATGCAAAAAATAAGGAACGATCATGGTGGGGTGGTTACTATGGTTCCTTAGGTCGTATTTGATGGCCCGGAAAATTTTTAGGCGATCGGGGTTCGGGGTTCCCGGGACCCCTTGGAAGGCGTGGGCTAAAGCACACGAAAATATGGAAATCGCGCGGAATTCTAGTTTTTTGGCTGAAAAACGCAAAAGACTAGGAATGATCATGGAGGGGCGGTGACTATGGTTCCTTAGGTCGTATTTTATAGTCCAGAAAATTTTTAGTTGATAGGGGTCAGGAGGTCCCGGGACCACTCGGAAGGCGTGGGCTATAACACACAATAATATGGGAATCGCGCAGAATTCTAGTTGTTTGGCCGAAAACGCAAAAAATGAGGAACGATCATGGTGGGGTGGTTACTATGGTTCCATAGGTCGTATTTGATGACCCGTAAAATTTTTAGGCGATCGGGGTTCGGGGTTCCCGGGACCCCTTGGAAGTCGTGGGCTAAAGCACACGAAAATATGGAAATCGCGCGGAATTCTAGTTTTTTGGCTGAAAAACGTAAAAGACTAGGAACGATCATGGCGGGGAGGTGACTATGGTTTCTTAGGTCGTATTTGATAGTCCGGAAAATTTTTAGGCGATCCGGCTCAGGGGGCCCGACCCACTCGGAAGGCGTGGGCGATAGCATACAAAAATATGGGAATCGGGCGAAATTCTAGTTTTTTGGCCAAAAAATGCAAAAAATGAAGAACGATCATGTCGAGGTGGTGACTATGGTTCCTTAGGTCCTAATTGATGGCCCGAAAAGTTTTTAGGCGATCCGAGTCCGGCGGCCCGGCCCACTCGGAAGGCGTAGGCAGTAGCACACAAAAATATGGTAATCGAGCGGAATTCTAGTTTTTTGGCCAAAAAACGCAATAAATGAGGAACGATCATGGCGGGGCGGTGACTATGGTACCTTAGGTCGTATTTGATAGTCCGGAAAAATTTTAGGCGATCGTGGTCCGCGGCTCCCCGAACCACTTGGAAGACGTGGGTATAGCACACGAAAATATGGGAATCGGGCGTAATTCTAGCTTTTTGGCCGAAAATGCAAAAAATGAGAAACGATGATGGCGGGGCGGTTACTATGGTTCCTTAGGTCGTTTTTGACGGCCCGGAAATATTTTAGGCGATCGGGGTTCCGGGGTCCCGGGACCACTCGGAAGGCGTGGGCTATAACACACAAAAATATGGGATCGCGTAGAATTCTAGTTGTTTGGCCCAAAAACGCAAAAATTGAGGAACGATCATGGCGGGGCAGATACTATGGTTCCTTAGGTCGTATTTGATAGTACGGAAAAATTTTAGGCGATAGGGGTCCGGAGGTCCCGGGACCACGCGGAAGGTGTGGGCTATAACACACAAAAATATGGGAATCACGCGTAATTCTAGTTGTTTGGCCGAAAAATGCAAAAAATTAGGAACGATCATGGTGGGGTGGTTATTATGGTTCCTTAGGTCGTATTTGATGGCCCGGAAAATTTTTAGGCGATCGGGGTTTGGGGTGCCCGGGACCCCTTGGAAGGCGTGGGCTAAAGCACACGAAAATATGGAAATCGCGCGGAATTCTAGTTTTTTGGCTGAAAAACGCAAAAGACTAGGAACGATCATGGCGAGGCGGTGACTATGGTTCCTTAGGTCGTATTTTATAGTCCGGAAAATTTTTAGGCGATAGGGGTCAGGAGGTCCCGGGACCACTCGGAAGGCGTGGGCTATAACACACAAAAATTTGGGAATCGCGCGGAATTCTAGTTGTTTGGCCGAAAAATGCAAAGAATGAGGAACGATCATGGTGGGGTGGTTACTATGGTTCCTTCGGTCGTATTTGATGACCCGGAAAATTTTTAGGCGATCGGGGTTCGGGGTTCCCGGGACCCCTTGGAAGGCGTGGGCTAAAGCACACGAAAATATGGAAATCGCGCGGAATTCTAGTTTTTTGGCTGAAAAACGTAAAAGACTAGGAACGATCATGGCGGGGAGGTGACTATGGTTCCTTAGGTCGTATTTGATAGTCCGGAAAATTTTTAGGCGATCCGGCTCAGGGGGGCCCGACCCACTCGGAAGGCGTGGGCGATAGCACACAAAAATATGGGAATCGGGCGAAATTCTAGTTTTTTGGCCAAAAAATGCAAAAAATTAGGAACGATCATGGCGAGGCGGTGACTATGGTTCCTTAGGTCCTAATTGATGGCCCGAAAATTTTTTAGGCGATCCGAGTCCGGCGGCCCGGGCCACTCGGAAGGCGTGGGCAATAGCACACAAAAATATGGTAATCGAGCGGAATTCTAGTTTTTTGGCCGAAAAATGCAATAAATGAGGAACGATCATGGCGGGGCGGTGACTATGGTTCCTTAGGTCATATTTGATGGCCCGGAAAATTTTAGGCGATCGGGGTCCACGGCTCCCGGGACCACTCGGAAGGCGTAAGCTATAGCACACGAAAATAAGCAAAGCGCGCGGAGTTCTAGTTTTTTGGCCGAAAAATGCAAAGCATTTGGAACGATCATGGTGGGGCAGTGACTATGGTACCTTAGGTCGTATTTGATAGTCCGGATAAATTTTAGGCGATCGGGGTCCGCGGCTCCTCGGACCACTTGGAAGGCGTGGGTATAGCGCACGAAAATATGGGAATCGGGCGTAATTCTAGTTTTTTCGCCGAAAAATGCAAAAAACGAGAATCGATCATGGCTGGGCGGTGACTATGGTTCCTTAGGTCTTATTTGATAGTCCGGAAAAATTTTAGGCGATAGGGGTCGGGAGACCCGGGACCACTCGGAAGGCGTGGGCTATAACACACAAAAATATGGGATCGCGCGGAATTCTAGTTGTTTGGCCGAAAAACGCAAAACATGAGGAACGAGCATGGCGGGGTGGTTATTTTTGTTCCTTAGGTTGTATTTGATGGCTCGGAAAATTTTTAGGCGATCGGGGTTCGGGGTTCCCGGGACTCCTTGGAAGGCAGGGGCTAAAGCACACGAAAATATGGAAATCGCGCAGAATTCTAGTTTTTTGGCTGAAAAACGCAAAAGACTAGGAACGATCATGGCGGGGCGGTGACTATGGTTCCTTAGATCATATTTTATAGTCCGGAAAATTTTTAGGCGATAGGGGTCAGGAGGTCCCGGGACCACTCGGAAGGCGTGGGCGATAGCACACAAAAATATGGGAATCGGGCGGAATTCTAGGTTTTTGGCCAAAATGCAATAAATGAGGAACGATCATGGCGAGGCGGTGACTATGGTTCCTTAGGTCCTAATTGATGGCCCGAAAATTTTTAGGCGATCCGAGTCCGGCGGCCCGGCCCACTCGGAGGGTGTGGGCAATAGCACACAAAAATATGGTAATCTAGCGGAATTCTAGTTTTTTTGCCGAAAAACGCAATAAATGAGGAACGATTATGGCGGGGCGGTGACTATGGTTCCTTAGGTCGTATTTGACGACCCGGAAAAATTTTAGGCGATCGGGGTCCCGGAACCACTTGGAAGGGTGGGCAATAGCACACAAAAATATTGTAATCAGGCGGAATGCTAGTTTTTTGGCCAAAAAACGCAACAAATGAGGAATGATCACGGCTGGGCGGTGACTATGGTTCCTTTGGTCTTATTTGAGAGTCCAGAAAATATTAGGCGATAGGGGTCCGGAGGTCCCGGAGGTCCCGGGACCACTAGGAAGCCGTGGGCTATAACACACAAAAATATGGGAATCGCGCGGAATTCTAGTTGTTTGGCCGAAAATTGCAAAAAATGAGGAACAATCATGGCGGGGTGGTTACTATGGTTCCTTAGGTAGTATTTGATGGCCCGAAAAATTTTTAGGCGATCGGGGTTCGGGGTTCCCGGGACCCCTTGGAAGGCGTGGGCTAAAGCACACGAAAATATGGAAATCGCGCGGAATTCTAGTTTTTTGGCTGAAAAACGCAAAAGACTAGGAACGATCATGGCGGGGCGGTGACTATGGTTCCTTAGGTCATATTTTATAGTCCAGAAAATTTTTAGGCGATAGGGGTCAGGAGGTCCCGGGACCACTCGGAAGGCGTGGGCGATAGCACACAAAAATATGGGAATCGGGCGGAATTCTAGGTTTTTGGCCAAAATGCAATAAATGAGGAACGATCATGGCGAGGCGGTGACTATGGTTCCTTAGGTCCTAATTGATGGCCCGAAAATTTTTAGGCGATCCGAGTCCGGCGGCCCGGCCCACTCGGAAGGTGTGGGCAATAGCACACAAAAATATGGTAATCTAGCGGAATTCTAGTTTTTTTGCCGAAAAACGCAATAAATGAGGAACGATTATGGCGGGGCGGTGACTATGGTTCCTTAGGTCGTATTTGATGGCCCGGAAAATTTTAGGCGATTGGGGTCCACGACTCCCGGGACCACTCGGAAGGCGTAAGCTATAGCACACGAAAATATGCAAATCGCGCGGAGTTTTAGTTTTTTGGCTGAAAAATGCAAAGCATTTGGACAGATCATGATGGGGCGGTGACAATGGTACCTTGGGTCCTATTTGATAGTCCGGAAAAATTTTAGGCGATCGGGGTCCGCGGCTCCCCGGAACACTTGGAAGGCGTGGGTATAGCACACGAAAATATGGGAATCGGGCGTAATTCTAGTTTTTTAGCCGAAAAATAAAAAAAAAATGAGAAACGATGATGGCGGGGCGGTTACTATGGTTCCTTAGGTCGTATTTGACGGCCCGGAAAAATTTTAGGCGATCGGAGTCCGGGGGTCCCGGAACCACTTGGAAGGGTGGGCAATAGCACAAAAAAATATTGTAATCAGGCGGAATTCTAGTTTTTTGGCCAAAAATCGCAACAAATGAGGAATGATCACGGCTGGGCGGTGACTATGGTTCCTTTGGTCTTATTTGATAGTCCGAAAAAATATTAGGCGATAGGGGTCCGGAGGTCCCGGAGGTCTTGGGACCACTAGGAAGCCGTGGGCTATAACACACAAAATTATGGGAATCGCGCGGAATTCTAGTTGTTTGGCCGAAAAATGCAAAAAATGAGGAACGATAATGGCGGGGTGGTTACTATGGTTCCTTAGGTAGTATTTGATGGCCCGAAAATTTTTTAGGCGATCGGGGTTCGGGGTTCCCGGGACCCTTGGAAGGCGTGGGCTAAAGCACACGAAAATATGGAAATCGCACGGAATTCTAGTTTTTTGGCTGAAAAACGCAAAAGACTAGGAACGATCATGGCGGGGCGGTGACTATGGTTCCTTAGGTCGTATTTGATAATCCGGAAAATTTTTAGGCGATCCGGCTCCGGGGGCCCGACCCACTCGGAAGGCGTGGGCGATAGCACACAAAAATATTGGAATCGGGCGGAATTCTAGTTTTTTGGCCAAAAAATGCAAAACATGAGGAACGATCATGGCGAGGCGGTGACTATGGTTCCTTAGGTCCTAATTGATGGCCCGAAAAATTTTTAGGCGATCCGAGTCTGGCGGCCCGGCCCACTCGGAAGGCGTGGGCAATAGCACACAAAAATATGGTAATCGAGCGGAATTCTAGTTTTTTGGCCGAAAACGCAATAAATGAGGAACGATCATGGCGGGGCGGTGACTATGGTTCCTTAGGTCGTATTTGATGGCCCGGAAAATTTTAGGCGATCGGGGTCCACGGCTCCCGGGACCACTCGGAAGGCGTAAGCTATAGCACACGAAAATATGCAATTCGCGCGGAGTTCTAGTTTTTTGGCCGAAAAATGCAAAGCATTTGGAACGATTATGATGGGGCGGTGACTATGGTACCTTAGGTCGTATTTGATAGTCCGGAAAAATTTTAGGCGATCGGGGTCCGCGGCTCCCCGGAACACTTGGAAGGCGTGGGTATAGCACACGAAAATATGGGAATCGAGCGTAATTCTAGTTTTTTGGCCGAAAAATGCAAAAAATGAGAAACGATGATGGCAGGGCGGTTACTATGGTTCCTTAGGTCGTATTTGACGGCCCGGAAAAATTTTAGGCGATCGGGGTCCAGGGGTCCCGGAACCACTTGGAAGGGTGGGCAATAGCACACAAAAATATTGTAATCGGGCGGAATTCTAGTTTTTTGGCCAAAAAACGCAACAAATGAGGAATGATCATGGCTGGGCGGTGACTATGGTTCCTTAGGTCGTATTTGATAGTCCGGAAAAATTTTAGGCGATAGGGGTCCGGAGGTCCACGGACCACTAGGAAGGCGTGGGCTATAACACACAACTTTATGGGAATCGCGCGGAATTCTAGTTGTTTGGCAGAAAAATGCAAAAAATGAGGAACGATCATGGCGGGGTGGTTACTATGGTTCCTTAGGTCGTATTTGATGGCCCGAAAATGTTTTATGCGATCGGGGTTCGGGGTTCCCGGGACCACTTGGAAGGCGTGGGCTAAAGCACACGAAAATATGGAAATCGCGCGGAATTCTAGTTTTTTGGCTGAAAAACGCAAAAGACTAGGAACAATCATGGCGGGGCGGTGACTATAGTTCTTTAGGTCGTAATTGATGACCCGAAAATTTTTTAGGCGATCCGAGTCCGGCGGCCCGGCCCACTCGGAAGGCGTGGGCGATAGCACACAAAAATATGGTAATCTAGCGGAATTCTAGTTTTTTTTGCCGAAAAATGCAATAAATGAGGAACGATTATGGCGGGGCGGTGACTATGGTTCCTTAGGTCATATTTGATGGCCCAGAAAATTTTAGGCGATTGGGGTCCACGGCTCCCGGGACCACTCGAAAGGCGTAAGCTATAGCACACGAAAATATGCAAATCGCGTGGAGTTCTAGTTTTTTGGCTGAAAAATGCAAAGCATTTGGAACGATCATGATGGGGCGGTGACTATGGTACCTTGGGTCCTATTTGATAGTCCGGAAAAATTTTAGGCGATCGGGGTCCGCAGCTCCCCGAAACACTTGGAAGGCGTCGGTATAGCACACGAAAATATGGGAATCGGGCGTAATTCTAGTTTTTTGGCCGAAAAATGCAAAAAATGAGAAACGATGATGGCGGGGCGGTTACTATGGTTCCTTAGGTCGTATTTGACGACCCGGAAAAATTTTAGGCGATCGGGGTCCCGGAACCACTTGGAAGGGTGGGCAATAGCACACAAAAATATTGTAATCGGGCAGAATTCTAGTTTTTTGGCCGAAAACCGCAACAAATGAGGAATGATCATGGCTGGGCGGTGACTATGGTTCCTTTGGTCTTATTTGATAGTCCGGAAAAATTATAGGCGATAGGGGTCAGGAGGTCCCGGGACCACTCGGAAGGCGTGGGCTATAACACACAAAAATATGGGAATCGCGCGGAATTCTAGTTTTTTGGCCGAAAAACGGAAAAAACTAGGAACGATCATGGCTGGGCGGTGACTATGGTTCCTTAGGTCTTATTTGATAGTCCGGAAAAATTTTAGGCAATAGGGGTCCGGAGACCCGGAACCACTCGGAAGGCGTGGGCTATAACACACAAAATATGGGATCGCGCGGAATTCTAGTTGTTTGGCCGAAAAACGCAAAAAATGAGGAACGATCATGGTGGGGCGGATACTATGGTTCCTTAGGTCGTATTTGATAGTCCGGAAAAATTTTAGGCCATAGGGGTCCGGAGGTCCCGGGACCACTCGGAAGGTGTGGGCTATAACACACAAAAATATGGGAATCACGCGTAATTCTAGTTGTTTGGCCGAAAAACGCAAAAAATAAGGAACGATCATGGTGGGGTGGTTACTATGGTTCCTTAGGTCGTATTTGATGGCCCGGAATATTTTTAGGCGATCGGGGTTCGGGGTTCCCGGGACCCCTTGGAACGCGTGGGCTAAAGCACACGAAAATATGGAAATCGCGCGGAATTGTAGTTTTTTGGCTGAAAAACGCAAAAGACTAGGAACGATCATGGCGGGGCGGTGACTATGGTTCCTTAGGTCATATTTTATAGTGCGGAAAATTTTTAGGCGATAGGGGTCAGGAGGTCCCGGGACCACTCGGAAGGCGTGGGCTATAACACAAAAAAATATGGGAATCGCGCGGAATTCTAGGTGTTTGGCCGAAAAACGCAAAAAATGAGGAACGATCGAGGTGGGGTGGTTACTATGGTTCCGTAGGCGATCGGGGTCCACGGCTCCCGGGACCACTCGGAAGGCGTAAGCTATAGCACACGAAAATATGCAAATCGCGCGGAGTTCTAGTTTTTTGGCCGAAAAATGCAAAGCATTTGGAACGATCATGATGGGGGGGGTGACTATGGTACCTTAGGGCGTATTTGATAGTCCGGAAAAATTTTAGGCGATCGGGGTCCGCGGCTCCCCGGAACACTTGGAAGGCGTGGGTATAGCACACGAAAATATGGGACTCGGGCGTAATTCTAGTTTTTTGGCCGAAAAATGCAAAAAATGAGAAACGATGATGGCGGGGCGGTTACTATGGTTCCTTAGGTCATATTTGATGGCCCGGAAAAATTTTAGGCGACCGGGGTCCGAGGGTCCCGGAACCACTTGGAAGGGTGGGCAATAGCACACAAAAATATTGTAATCGGGCGGAATTCTAGTTTTTTGGCCAAAAAACGCAACAAATAAGGAATGATCATGGCTGGGCGGTGACTATGGTTCCTTTGGTCTTATTTGATAGTCCGGAAAAATATTAGGCGAAAGGGGTCCGGAGGTCCCGGGACTAATAGGAAGGCGTGGGCTATAACACACAAAAATATGGGAATCGCGCGGAATTCTAGTTGTTTGGCCGAAAAATGCAAAAAATGAGGAACGATCATGGCGGAGTGGTTACTATGGTTCCTTAGGTCGTATTTGATGGCCCAAAAATGTTTTAGGCGATCGAGGTTCGGGGTTCCCGGGTCCCCTTGGAAGGCGTGGGCTAAAGCACACGAAAATATGGAAATCGCGCGGAATTCTAGTTTTTGGCTGAAAAACGCAAAAGACTAGGAACGATCATGGCGGGGCGGTGACTATGGTTCCTTAGGTCGTATTTGATAGTCCGGAAAATTTTTAGGCGATCCGGCTCCGGGGGCCCGACCCACTCGGAAGGCGTGGGCGATAGCACACAAAAATATGGGAATCGGGCGGAATTCTAGTGTTTTGGCCAAAAAATGCAAAAAATGAAGAACGATCATAGCGAGGCGGTGACTATGGTTCCTTAGGTCCTAATTGATGGCCCAAAAATTTTTTAGGCGATCCGAGTCCGGCGGCCCGGCCCACTCGGAATGCGTGGGCAATAGCACCCAAAAATATGGTAATCGAGCGGAATACTATTTTTTGGCTGGAAAACGCAATAAATGAGGAACGATCATGGCGGGGCGGTGACTATGGTTCCTTAGGTCGTATTTGATGGCCCGGAATATTTTAGGCGATCGGGGTCCACGGCTCCCGGGACCACTCGGAAGGCGTAAGCTATAGCACACGAAAATATGCAAATCGTGCGAAGTACTAGTTTTTTGGCCAAAAAATGCAAAGCATTTGGAACGATCATGGTGGGGCGGTGAATATGGTACCTTAGGTCGTATTTGATTGTCCGGAAAAATTTTAGGCGATCGGGGTCCGCGGCTCCCCGGAACACTTGGAAGGCGTGGGTATAGCACACGAAAATATGGGAATCGGGCGTAATTCTAGTTTTTTGGCCGAAAAATGCAAAAAATGAGAAACGATCATGGCTGGGCGGTGACTATGGTTCCTTACGTCTTATTTGATAGTCCGGAAAAATTTTACGCGATAGGGGTCTGGAGACCCGGGACCACTCGGAAGGCGTGGGCTATAACACACAAAAATATGGGATCGCGCGGAATTCTAGTTGTTTGGCCGAAAAATGCAAAAAATGAGGAACGATCATGGCGGGGTGGTTACTATGGTTCCTTAGGTCGTATTTGATAGCCCGGAAAATTTTTAGGCGATCGGGGTTCGGGGTTCTCGGGACCCTTTGGAAGGCGTGGGCTATAACACACAAAAATATGGGAATCGCGCGGAATTCTAGTTTTTTGGCTGAAAAATGCAAAAGACTAGGAACGATCATGGCGGGGCGGTGACTATGGTTCCTTAGGTCGTAATTGATGGCAAAAAAATTTTTTAGGCGATCCGATTCTGGCGGCCCGGCCCACTCGGAAGGCGTGGGCGATAGCACACAAAAATATGGGAATCGGGCGGAATTCTAGTTTTTTGGCCAAAAAATGCAGAAAATGAGGAGCGATCATGGCGAGGCGGTGACTATGGTTCCTTAGGTCCTAATTGATGGCAAAAAAACGTTTTAGGCGATCCGATTCCGGCGGCCCGGCCCACTCGGAAGGCGTGGGCAATAGCACACAAAAATATGGTAATCGAGCGGAATTCTATTTTTTGGCTGAAAAACGCGATAAATGAGGAACGATCATGGCGGGGCGGTGACTATGGTTCCTTAGGTCGTATTTGATGGCCCGGAAAATTTTAGGCGATCGGGGTCCACGGCACCCGAGACCACTCGGAAGGCGTAAGCTATAGCACACAAAAATCTGCAAATCGCGCGGAGTTCTAGTTTTTTGGCCGAAAAATGCAAAGCATTTGGAACGATCATGGTGGGGCGGTGAATATGGTACCTTAGGTCGTATTTGATAGTCCGGAAAAATTTTAGGCGATCGGGATCCGCGGCTCCCCGGAACACTTGGAAGGCGTGGGTACAGCACACGAAAATATGGGAATCGGGCGTAATTCTAGTATTTTGGCCGAAAAATGCAAAAAATGAGAAACGATGATGGCGGGGCGGTTACTATAGTTCCTTAGGTCGTATTTGACGACCCGGAAAAATTTTAGGCGATCGGGGTCCGGGGGTCCCGGAACCACTTGGAAGGGTGGGCAATAGAACACAAAAATATTGTAATCGGGCAGAATTCTAGTTTTTGGACGAAAACCGCAACAAATGAGGAATGATCATGGCTGGGCAGTGACTAAGGTTCCTTTGGTCTTATTTGATAGTTCGGAAAAATTTTAGGCAATAGGGGTCAGGAGGTCCCGGGACCACTCGGAAAGCGTGGGCGATAGCATAGAAAAATATGGGAATCGGGCGGAATTCTCGTTTTTTGGCCAAAAATGCAAAAAATGAGAAACGATCATGGCGAGGCGGTGACTATGGTTCCTTAGGTCCTAATTGATGGCCCGAAAATTTTTTAGGCAATCCGATTCCACCGGCCCGGCCCACTCGGAAGGCGTGGGCAATAGCACACAAAAATATGGTAATCGAGCGGAATTCTATTTTTTGGCTGAAAAACGCAATAAATGAGGAACGATCATGGTGGGGCAGTGACTATGGTTCCTCAGGTCGTATTTGATGGCCCGGAAAATTTTAAGCGATCGGGGTCCACGGCACCCGGGACCACTCGGAAGGCGCTCCTAAAGCACACGAAAATATGCAAATCGCGTGGAGTTCTAGTTTTTTGGCCGAAAAATGCAAAGCATTTGGAACGATCATGGTGGGGCGGTGAATATGGTTCCTTAGGTCGTATTTGATAGTCCGGAAAAATTTTAGGCGATCGGGGTCCGCGGCTCCCCGGAACACTTGGAAGGCGTGGGTATAGCACACGAAAATATGGGAATCGGGCGTAATTCTAGTTTTTTGGCCAAAAAATGCAAAAAATGAGAAACGATGATGGCGGGGCGGTTACTATGGTTCCTTAGGTCGTATTTGATGACCCGGAAAAATTTTAGGCGATCGGGGTCCAGGGGTCCCGGAACCACTTGAAAGGGTGGGCAATAGCACACAAAAATATTGTAATCGGGCAGAATTCTAGTTTTTTGGCCGAAAACCGCAACAAATGAGGAATGATCATGGCTGGGCGGTGACTATGGTTCCTTTGGTCTTATTTGATAGTCCGGTAAAATTTTAGGCGATAGGGGTCAGGAGGTCCCGGGACCACTCGGAAGGCGTGGGCTATAACACACAAAAATATGGGAATCGCGCGGAATTCTAGTTTTTTGGCCGAAAAACGGAAAAAACTAGGAACGATCATGGCTGGGAGGTGACTATGGTTCCATAGGTCTTATTTGATAGTCCGGAAAAATTTTAGGCGATAGGGGTCCAGAGACCCGGGACCACTCGGAAGGCATGGGCTATAACACACAAAAATATGGGATCGCGCGGAATTCTAGTTGTTTGGCCAAAAAATGCAAAAAATGAGGAACGATCATGGCGGGGCGGATACTATGGTTCCTTAAGTCGTATTTTATAGTCCGGAAAAATTTTAGGTGATAGGGGTCCGGAGGTCCCGGGACCACTCGGAAGGTGTGGGCTATAACACATAAAAATATGGGAATCACGCGTAATTCTAGTTGTTTGGCCGAAAAACGCAAATAATAAGGAACGATCATGGTGGGGTGGTTACTATGGTTCTTTAGGTCGTATTTGAAGGCCCGGAAAATTTTTAGGCGATCGGGGTTCGGGGTTCCCGGGACCCTTGGAAGGCGTGGGCTAAAGCACACGAAAATATGGAAATCGCGCGGAATTCTAGTTTTTTGGCTGAAAAACTCAAAAAACTAGGAACGATCATGGCGGGGAGGTGACTATGGTTCCTTAGGTCGTATTTTATAGTCCGGAAAATTTTTAGGCGATAGGGGTCAGGAGGTCCCGGGACCACTCGGAAGGCGTAGGCTATAACACACAAAAATATGGGAATCGCGCGGAATTCTAGTTGTTTGGCCGAAAAACGCAAAAAATGAGGAACGATCATGGTGGGTTGGTTACTATGGTTCCTTAGGTCGTATTTGATGACCCGGAAAATTTTTAGGCGATCGGGGTTCGGGGTTCCCGGGACCCCTTGGAAGGCGTGGGCTAAAGCACACGAAAATATGAAAATCGCGCGGAATTCTAGTTTTTTGGCTGAAAAACGCAAAAGACTAGGAACGATCATGGCGGGGAGGTGACTATGGTTCCTTAGGTCGTATTTGATAGTCCGGAAAATTTTTAGGCGATCCGGCTCAGGGGCGCCCGACCCACTCGGAAGGCGTGGGCGATAGCACACAAAAATATGGGAATCGGGCGAAATTCTAGTTTTTTGGCCAAAAAATGCAAAATATGAGGAACGATCATGGCGAGGCGGTGACTATGGTTCCTTAGTTCCTAATTGATGGCCCGAAATTTTTTTAGGCGATCCGAGTCCGACGGCCCGGCCCACTCGGAAGGCGTGGGCAATAGCACACAAAAAAATGGTAATCGAGCGGAATTCTATTTTTTTGGCCGTAAAACGCAATAAATGAGGAACGATCATGGCGGGGCGGTGACTATGGTTCCTTAGGTCATATTTGATGGCCTGTAAAATTTTAGGCGGTCGGGGTCCACGGCTCCCGGGACCACTCGGAAGGCGTAAGCTATAGCACACGAAAATAAGCAAATCGCGCGGAATTCTATTTTTTTGGCCGAAAAATGCAAAGCATTTGGAACGATCATGGTGGGGCGGTGACTATGGTACCTTAGGTCGTATTTGATAGTCCGGAAAAATTTTAGGCGATAGGGGTCGGGAGACGCGGGACCACTCGGAAGGCGTGGGCTATAACACACAAAAATATGGGATCGCGCGGAATTCTAGTTGTTTGGCCGAAAAACACAAAACATGAGGAACGATCATGGCGGGGTGGTTTCTATGATTCCTTAGGTCGTATTTGATGGCCCGGAAAATTTTTAGGCGATCGGGGTTCGGGGTTCCCGGGACCCCTTGAAAGGCATGGGCTA